>NC_041707.1:22040469-22135469 GCF_900700375.1 Denticeps clupeoides
TTCAACATATGATATAGTCCTTATCAGTGCTTCAAAAGGAACTTTTGTCAAAAAAAAATGGATTAAAAATCCTGGCCGTACTCAGAGGTGAGCTTGCTGGTGTGTTCCTGATTATTGTCCTGCTGCAGAACCCAAGTTTGTTTTAGCTTGAGCTTACGAACAAACATTCTCTACCAGGGTTTTTTGGTAGACGGTAGAATTCATGGTCCCATGGTTTATCACAGCAAGTCTTCCAGGTCCTGAAGCAGCCCCAGACAGCCCCAGACCATCACACTACCACCACCATATTATACTGTTGGTATGATGTTCTTCTTCTGAAATGTGGTGTTACTTTTACACCAGATATAATGGACACACATCTTCCAAAAAGTTCAGTTTTTGTCTAGTAAACCTATAGAGTATTTTCCCAAAAGTCTTGGGGAGTAATCAAGATGTTTTCTGGCAAAATTGAAAATGATTTCTTGATTGAGAACCGGTGTGTCGGTGATCAGGTCTGGGTGTGGCTCACGTGTAATGAACCACTATTAAGTTCGGTTTTAACAGGGGGAGGCAATCCATTTGTCACACAGGGCCATGTAGTTTTTTTCCCTTAATAATATAGTCCTTCATTATTTTTATCTAGAACATTTAAATGTGACCAACAAGGGAAAAATAAAGAAAATGTCTATTATTTTTTCTTATTTGTTAATTGGCCATGCTAATGAAATACATTAGTTAGGGCCACTAAAAGTAATGGGGAACTAGTAATGGGGGAAATGTCTTCAAATGAAATTACAATTTTCTAGGCGCCAGTGCTGGAGATGCACTATGCCAGCACATTTTCACACAAGCTGGAAGACTACTGGCTAAGCATATTGTGGCAGTGCTGCCTCAGGCCCAGCAGGTAAGACCATCCTCTGCACAAAATACAGAAAGAGATGCTTATAAGATATTCATCTTATATGACATTTGGTAGACTCTGTTCTCTGGAGAGCTGGGCCTGCCCATTCTGTGTGAAGGAGCAGTATGGGGAAGTTGGGAGCTGATGAAAAGTGGTAAGTTAAAAAGCCTGAACCCAACCACATTTATTCACTGATATTGCTAACTCCTGAGTCCTGAGCGCTTGGGGTGAACATATCAATAATCAGCAACAACTAATTGGCATGCATTAGACCTGGGGCAGTGGTGGCCTAGCGGTTAAGGAAGCGGCCCTAAAATCAGAACGCACTCCCCACGCACTGCTCCCCAGGCGCCTGTCATGGCTGCCCACTGCTCACTCAGGGTGATGGGTTAAATGCAGAGGACAAATTTCCCTGTGTGCACCGTGTGCTGTGCTGCTGTGTATCACATGTGACAATCACTTCACTTTACTTTAAACCCTTCAAGAAAATTCTTGAATGCATTGGCAGGTTTCACTGAAGTCTTAACGAAGCAAAGGCATCAGGTTTCCACCATCTCCGGGGCTACAGCTTGATGACGCTCTGCAAGTCCTCAGCTCTAGGAGGAGCCAAACTTGGAGCTCAAAATGTGGGCGCTGTGCTGCCCCTGGACTACCAGGCCAATGTGAATGTCTTCTACCGGCACTCCTTTACCAACCAGTGAGGAGGAAAAGAAATGTAATAACCAATGAACCAAGATCAGGATTACTTAATAATAAGAATTACGTTTAATTAAATAAACAGGTATACCGTGAAGACGCTTTTATTTCAGACTGTCTGAAATGTAATGTAATAAAAATATATACATAAATAAAATATGTACACACACACACATATTTTGGATTTTGTATGTCAGTAATTCTTGTACAAATTTGTCTAGTGGGCAATGCTGCCTTAAAATGTACTGTTCATTATTACTCCGATGATACCTTGCCTTAAACATAAATTATTTTTTTTAAAACATGAACAAGGTTCAGAAATTTTTTGAAAAACGTTGTCAAAAAAAGATTCTCCTGTGTGATTCTTTACTATGATAATTTCATATTTCAATCCTGGGGGTCTTGCCATCAAGGTCAGTTTTAGACGTGTCCCAGGGTTCACTGAGACAAGCTAAATGGCTGATGAGCAGTTTTGGGGGGTTGTATGTGAAATGGTGGGGCATATTCAGATTAGTCGAAGTTATGTCAAGGGTGCTTCAGATTGTTTGAAGTTATGGCAAGGGTGCAGGTCAGATATGATTTGCAACATTGGCTCTCTACATCTAATTCCAATAATACTGTAAATGGAAAAAAACATCTCTCAGGCTAACCTATAAAAATATTTTTTTATTTAATGAAATGTGTTTAAAAAATGTTTCACTAATATTGCACATATTAATGATTTTATTTAGCACACTGTGAAAGTCAATCTGACTTTGATATAGGAATATGAAATCAATATGATCTTGTTTTGTTGTCTGAAAGGCCATTGGCTTTTGACAAATTTGGATTGGTTATTCAGAATGTTACAAGGTACGTTATTACATAATTTTGCAAAATATTAACAAATCATTTTACATATTAAGCCTTTTCATTCGTTTAACATATCACCTATCATGTAATCAAAATCTCTCATATATCAAATCTTTGCCTCCAGGAACTTTTGCCCCCTCTTCTCTAACTGTTTCAACCCTGACACACCCTGGCAAAACTCCCTGAGGTCCTCCCAAAGAGAGGTGTGCATGTACACATGCATCACCACTCCACCACGCAGTTGCCCCTTGCTCCTCTCCAGATGTGCCACCACCGCCTCCTTTGCCAAAACCGTGTCAGTCCCAAAAAGGTCGATATTTAGACACAGGGAACCGTTGTTATAAGGGATTGGATAGGGAGGTGTGTGTAAACTCAAAAAGAGTATCTTCTTTCCAGCCCTGGCAGCAAACCAGGAAAGGTTCTGCCTCCGCAGAATCTCCATGTTGGTTTCTGTTGGCATGAGAGGCTGCCAGTCTTGGATGATTGCACCCCAGGCAGCTGCAGCATGGAGGGAAGGTCAGGGTCCAAAATGACCGACCTCAGCTGGGCTTCTGTCTCCAGGGCACAGGTCTTGAAGTCAGAGCCACCGGGTCTATTCTCAGCCACTAGTTTAGCCTTTAGGGTTGATGTGAGGGTGAAGAAGCTCTCAGCTTCTCCATAAAATGACAGAACAGCCTGGAAGGAATGAGAGTAGTGGTGCAGAGAGTAAAAAGAAAGAGAGATAATGTGAAAGGCAAGAACAAAGAACAGATTTATTGCAAATTGTGCAATAAATAAATGGTTCAAATTGACATATTAGTCCAGGGGGACTGTCCCTGTACCTATTGATTGTAAGTCGCTCTGGATAAGGGCGTCTGATAAATGCCATAAACGTAAACGTAGTATTAATTGGACAGATTTGCTGTTCGGTTATTTTGTCCACTGTTTTTTTCTCATAGCCTCATTTCTTTAATTAGTTTGTATTATTGAAAGTTTAACATAAGAAGTCAGATTATAGACCAGAGTACAAGAGTGTTTTTTATTAGTTAGAATGCTATGGTGTATTAATAGTTCAACAGAGAAAAAAAGAAACATAATTTAAAAAAAAAATAAATCTGTTAATGAGATTAGATTGATTTACTTTATTAATGTCAGTCTGGGAACTATAAAATAAAATAATGGTATTACATTGCTAGTCTAATAAGTCATTCATGTTCAGTTGTAAATTAACATTAATTTAATCCATACATGGACTACTGCCAATAAACTAATCTAATATGCATATTCTATTTTCTACCTCCTGTGAACTTATTCACATGTTTCACTGTGATTCTTACTCACCCTTTTTGCCAGCAAATTGAACTTTGTCAGTTTCTCTGGTGCCACATAATCGTATGTGATCAGGTGCCTCATCCTGATGCTAGGATACAGCTTCTTCATGTAACTGTCACAAAACCTGTACACAACACCCGCTAGTCCATGACCAGCTTCACTGGGACAAACACGCAAACCTTGCAAAACCACAGTGTTGCCACCATCAACCACAACTCTTGATTCAAGAGCCACCTAGAGACATGGAAGTATCATTAGATCACATTGCACAGCCTGAGAACACGTTATTATTCACCACCAGCTTCGTCTCACCAGCTTCCTGGCTTTCCTCGCCACAATAACCACTCTGTTCGGCTCGGCCATCCATTCCTGGTAGAAATGGGGAAGGTAATCGTTGCCATCAAAAATGCCCTTTGATATGGCCATCACTTCTTCATAGTCTTCAGGCTTGGCCAGCCAAAAAGTCAGCCCTTCACTTTCACCCAAGAGATCAGGTTCCATCACGTTCGTGGATAACAGGTCGATCGGATGTTAACTGGGGATTTTGTTGAATTAGACGTGGAACAGCAGAGATATAGAAAAGCAAGATTAGGGCCTGACATCTACATTGTACAGTGAATATTAATATTAATATTAAGCAAGGTAAAACAGAATTATCCAGAAAGGACTAGTGTTTAGATATCAGGCCTGGAGTTGAACAGCTGAACAAAAAGTGCAGACAATATCATTGTTTAATTAATGCTCTGTTCTTTTCATTTGTCTCTGGCCTTATTACCTTTTGTACTTCCTGTGCTTCTCTTGTTTCTTGAGAGGTCCTTAGAGGTTCTTCTTTATCCTTTAATACTGGATGAATCCTAAAGCCACATGGGTTTGGAACACCAGGCAGACTGTATTGTTTTTTAACCCTACCCCTGTCAAAAATTAATAGCTGTTCCTGGGTTGCTTAATGTACACCCTGGTTCTTCAATAACAGGATGGAAATCACATTGAGTGTGACAAGGTACGGAAGCTCCAATGACACAGTGTCTGACAGAAAAAGTTTTTTAACCAACACAAAATGTGGTTAAGTGAAGGATTTTATTATTAAGGGAGAAAAAAAATTCCAAACTTACATGGCCCTGCATGACAAAGTGGTGAAAACTACACCTAAAAAGCGGTTAAGCCACCTTTTTAAGGTTATGTCACAGCATCTAAATAGGACTCAGGTCAGGACTTTGAGTTTTATTCTGTTATTCTTTAGCTCAAGGTACCTGTGGGGTCTATTAAACTTGTCTTAAATTTTGTATTCATAAATTAAGGCCTTAAATTTTGTTCGCCTACACTCTAAAAACTGCTGGGTTAAAAATAACCCAATTTGGGTGTTTTTGGTAACCCAGCGCTGGGTTAAAAAGGGACCAAGACAACGCTGGGTTATTTTGACCCAACAAGTTGGGTTACACATTTAACCCAGCATGCTGGGTTGTGATTTTTAACCCAACTATTAGTTATAAATGACTACGCTGCTGGGATGAATGCAACCCAAAATGGGTCAGAAATGTAATCAAGTGATTAAAATTACTAAAATAAAAACAGTTATACAGCAATACATTCTTCAATAATGGAATTTTATTAATGACAAAACATGTCAAAAATGTGTCCATATGAATTTAAGACATTTTTCCATCTCAGCATTAAGTCATTTTAATGAAAATGTATCAAACTGTATTCCAGAAACACTGTGACTAAAGTCAGTAACAATGAATCAGACTGAAGTCAAATGAACTTTAGAAAGACAAATTCACTTTAGAAAAACACAATTTGACATGTAAATGTAATGAAAAGTTTTCTTATCATGCATAAACTAAGATGTAAGAGTCATCTGTAAGAAACACACAACAAAGCAGGCATTAAGAATATCAGACTTAATAACTATGCAGTAAGGATTTGGTAAAAATAAACTTGCAACTTTTATAAAATGTGCCCTCTGTAAAATAAATAAATAAATACTAGACACATCTAGCACAAGACGAATCAGACAAAATGAACAACTGCAAGCCTATTTGCTCTAATCAGTGCAAAGTAATTGCGCAACAATCCAGACACAGGCATGAAGAGCTGTGCTATAAGCATGATTGTGTCTTACCCTGCTAGCTCATTCTTCAGCTTCTGAACCTTTGGAGGTAGCTCACTTCTACCTTAATTTCACATTGCCTGCTGAATGAAGGTACAAGCAGTTCGGGTTCTGCAGGTGAAGTGCGTAGGTAAAGCCAAACAAGAGGCACATTGCTTGAGGTAGGTTGGTGAGTGCTTCCATTGCCAGGTTGCCCTCTTGGATGATGCCCAGTCTTGAGGGGTTGAGTTGTGGCAATGCTGGGCTTGCAGCAATGTTGTCCTCGTAGCAGAGGATTCCCAATGGGATGTCCATGGAGTCTCTCTCAGTAAGACTCTACATAGTGCAAGAAACAAAAGACAAAAAGACAATATTCAAGTTAACAGCAATTTGTCTACAATCAGATGTATAGAATTATTTAATATTATAATTTTTGTAATTCAATGTGATTTTATTTTAGGCACTGTAAACAAGCTATTTTGTGTGTTTATATATAGGTGTCTTTCATGTTGTGACAGTAGGTGGTACATTACACAATATTTGAATGGTACAAATGGAGAAAGGGTTTACTCACTGAACTGCTCTTGAAGAACATAGATGCGTCATCTCCAAGAATTACTGGAAGTCCTCTCAGGACAAGGCATCTAATTGCTGTTGGCTCTGTGCTCTGCAAAGCGGTATATAACATGTATAACAAAGGAAATATATTTCAGTTTATTTGTCCATATAGAGAAATACCACAAGGGAAGGTGGGAGGACAAGTTAATGTATTGAACTAACCATCAATACCATTACAAAGGAAAAGAGAAATATCAACCCACCATTGTGTTGAAGCAGGTCAGCTAATTGCTTTCCTATCCGACCTGTCTTCCTCTTGAAATTTCCATCAAACTTGGACACAACAACAACAACATTTATTTCTTATATAGCCCAAAATCACATACAGTATGTCTCAATGGGCTTTGACAGGCCCTACAGTTGACACCCCCACACTTGACCCTTCTGCACACAAGGAAAAACTCCACAGAAAAAAACTCTAGGAAAGAGAAAAAAAAGAAAGGAAGAAACCTTGGGAAGGAGTGATACAGAGAGGGACCCCCTTCCAGGGTAGAGTGAGCTTGCAAATGGTGTCAGTGCAGGGTTGAGGATGATATAATAATAAGTCCTACAGTTGTAGGGTTGGAGGAGTCCAGGATGTAGTCAGTGACATGGTCTAGATTCCAAGTCCACAATGATGTTACTGGTCCATTTGAAGACCCCTGAAGCTGTAGTTGTAATGGTGGTGGTGGCTGTGGTGACCCTCTGGTTTGTTTCATGGTATGTCCTTGTTTAGCAGTTGTCAGGAACCAGGATTTATTTGCTTGTCTCTTCACTGGGGTCTGCCAGTAGTCTGGGTGCTTGATTCCGTGTCTCGGAGAAAACAAACAGAAGCAGCGGCAGACGGTTGCACTGTACGACCGATACTGAAATATGTGGTAATATTGGTGTTATATATATAATAGTATATATATTGGTGCTACAGTGGCCCGGTACCCTAACTAAAATAGCCTAACTAGGGGGAATTTAACTTTGTCTGTGTCTAACAGGGGGACACTGTGATAAACTGGACTTTATAATTGACACTGCGTCAAAGTGAAGTGAAATGAGGGTCTAGGATTTTAACAAAAAGCCAGAGAAAACAGATAGGTTTTGAGATTGGATTTAAACACTGACACTGTGTCTGAGTCCCGGACACCGACAGGCAAGCCGTTCCACAACTGCGGAGCTCTATAGGAGAAGGATCTGCTCCCAGCTGTGACCTTCTGCACTTTTGGTACCAGTAGTGACCCCACACCCATTGATCGAAGGGGGCGTGGCGGTTCGTAAAGAACCAAAAGTTCATTCAGGTATTGCGGGGCGAGACCATTTAGAGCTTTATAGGTCAAAAGTAGGATTTTGTAGTAAATCCTAAATTTGATGGGTAACCACTGCAGTGATTGTAAGACTGGGGTGATGTGGTCAAATTTCCTAGTTCTAGTTAGAACTCTGGCTGCAGAATTCTGTACTAGCTGGAGTTTACTCATGCACCTACTAGAGCATCCAGACAGTAATGCATTGCAGTAATCTAACCTTGATGTCTGCGATCAAGATCCGGCTTTTTAATCAGGGGTCTAATGACTGCTATCTTGAACGAACTTGGTACGTGGCTGGTGCTAAGCGACGAGTTAACAATTTTGAGGGTAGAATTTATAATATCGGGTGCTATTTGCTTAAGGAACCTTGTTGGAATCGGATCCAAAGCGCAAGTACATTGATCATTAAATAATCATATCATTAAATAATCAGCAACAACCAATTGGCATGCATTAGACCTAAACCCTTCAGGAAAATTATTGACTGGACTCTGAACTTCTCACCCTGTTAATTGGAAGCCTGTGTGTGCATTGGCAGGTTTCACTGAAGTCTTAGCGGAAGCAAAGGCATCAGGTTTCCACCATCTCCGGGGCTACAGCTTGATGACGCTCTGCAAGTCCTCAGCTCTAGGAGGAGCCAAACTTGGAGCTCAAAATGTGGGCACTGTGCTGCCCCTTAACTACCAGGCCAATGTGAATGTCTTCTACCGGCACTCCTTTACCAACCAGTGAGGAGGAAAAGAAATGTAATAACCAATGAACCAAGATCAGGATTACTTAATAATAAGAATTATTTTTAATTAAATAAACAGGTATACCGTGAAGACGCTTTTATATCAGACTGTCTGAAATGTAATGTTCTATAGTAAAGAAAAATGCATACAATATATAATATATGTACACACATATTTTGGATTTTGTATGCCAGTAATTTTTGTACAAATTTGTCTAGTGGGCAATGCTGCCTTGAAATGTACTGTTCATTATTACTCCAATGATACCTTGCCTTAAACATAAATAATTGATTATTTTCTTTTAACCATGAACAGGGTTCAGATATTTTTTTGAAAAGTGTTGTCAAAAAGATTCTCCTGTGTGATAATTCTATGATAATTCCATATTTCATATCATTATCATATATTCTATGATAATTCTATATTTCAATCCTGGGGGTCTTGCCATCAAGGTCAGTTTTAGACGTGTCCCAGGGTTCACTGAGACAAGCTAAATGGCTGATGAGCAGTTTTGGGGGGTTGTATGTGAAATGGTGGGGCATGTTCAGATTGTTTGAAGTTATGGCAAGGGTGCGGGTCAGATATGAATTGGCAACATGGGCACTCGACATCTAATTCCAATAATACTGTAAATGGAAAAAAACATCTCTCAGGCTAACCAATAAAAAATCTTTTTTTATTTCATGAAATGTGTTTAAAAAATGTTTCACTAATATTGCACATATTAATGATTTTATTTAGCACACTGTGAAAGTCAATCTGATTTTGATATAGTAATATGAAATCAATATGATCTTGTTTTGTTGTCTGAAAGGCCATTGGCTTTTGACAAATTTGGATTGGTTATTCAGAATGTTACAAGGTACGTTATTACATAATTTTGCAAAACATTAACAAATCATTTTACATATTAAGCCTTTTCATTCGTTTAACATATCCCCTCTCATGTAATCAAAATCTCTCATGTATCAAATCTTTGCCTCCAGGAACTTTTGCCCCCTCTTCTCTAACTGTTTCAACCCTGACACACCCTGGCAAAACTCCCTGAGGTCCTCCCAAAGAGAGGTGTGCATGTACACATGCATCACCACTCCACCACGCAGTTGCCCCTTGCTCCTCTCCAGATGTGCCACCACTGCCTCCTTTGCCAAAACCGTGTCAGTCCCAAAAAGGTCGATATTTAGACACAGGGAACCGTTGTTATAAGGGATTGGATAGGGAGGTGTGTGTAAACTCAAAAAGAGTATCTTCTTTCCAGCCCTGGCAGCAAACCAGGAAAGGTTCTTCCTCTGCAGAATCTCCATGTTGGTTTCTGTTGGCATGAGAGGCTGCCAGTCTTGGATGATTGCACCCCCAGGCAGTTGCAGCATGGAGGGAAGGTCAGGGTCCAAAATGACTGACCTCAGCTGGTCTTCTGTCTCCAGGGCACAGGTCTTGAAGTCAGAGCCACCGGGTCTATTCTCAGCCACTAGTTTAGCCTTTAGGGTTGATGTGAGGGTGAAGAAGCTCTCAGCTTCTCCATAAAATGACAGAAAATCCTGGAAGGAATGAGAGTAGTGGTGCAGAGAGTAAAAAGAAAGAGAGATAATGTGAAAGGCAAGAACAAAGAACAGATTTATTGCAAATTGTGCAATAAATTAAATGGTTCAAATTGACATATTAGTATTAATAGGACATGTTTGCTGTTTGGTTATTTTGTCCACTGTTTTTCTCATAGCATAATTTCTTTAATTAGTTTGTATTATTGAATGTTTAACATAAGAAGTCAGATTATAGACCAGAGTACAAGAGTGTTTTTTTATTAGTTAGAATGCTATGGTGTATTGATAGTTCAACAGAGAATAAAACAAACATAAAAAAAATTGTAAAATAAATCTGTTAATGAGATTAGATTGATTTACTTTATTAATGTCAGTCTGGGAATTATAAAATAAAATAATGGTATTACATTGCTAGTCTAATCAGTCATTCATGTTCAGTTGTAAATTAACATTAATTTACTCCATACATGGACTACTGCCAATAAACGAATCTAATATGCATATTTTATTTTCTACCTCCTGTGAACTTATTCAGATGATTCACTGTGATTCTTACTCACCCTTTTTGCCAGCAAATTGAACTTGGACAGTTTCTCTGATGCCACATAATCGTATGTGATCAGGTGCCTCATCCTGATGCTAGGATACAGCTTCTTAATGTAACTGTCACAAAACCTGTACACAACACCCGCTAGTCCATGACCAGCCTCACTGGGACAAACACGCAAACCTCGCAAAACCACAGTGTTGCCACCATCAACCACCAGCCTTGATTCAAGAGCCACCTAGAGACATGGAAGTATCATTAGATCACATTGCACAGCCTGAGAACACGTTATTATTCACCACCAACTTCGTCTCACCAGCTTCCTGCCTTTCCTCGCCACAATAACCACTCTGTTCGGCTCGGTCATCCATTCCTGGTAGAAATGGGGAAGGTAATCGTTGCCATCAAAAATGCCCTTTGATATGGCCATCACTTCTTCATAGTCTTCAGGCTTGGCCAGCCAAAAAGTCAGCCCTTCACTTTCACCCAAGAGATCAGGTTCCATCACGTTTCTGGATAACAGGTCGATCGGATGTTAACGTGGGATTTTGTTGAATTAGACGTGGAACAGCAGAGATATAGAAAAGCAAGATTAGGGCCTGACATCTACATTGTACAGTGAATATTAATATTAATATTAAGCACGGTAAAACAGAATTATCCAGAAAGAACTAGTGTTTAGATATCAGCCCTGGAGTTGAACAGCTGAACAAAAAGTGCAGACAATATCATTGTTTAATTAATGCTCTGTTCTATGCCCTGTTCTTTTCATTTGCACCGCTCTAATTACCTTTCGTACTTCCTGTGCTTCTCTTGTTTCTTGAGAGGTCCTTAGAGGTTCTTCTTTATCCTTTAATACTGGATGAATCCTAAAGCCACATGGGTTTGGAACACCAGGCAGACTGTATTGTTTTTTAACCCTACCCCTGTCAAAAATTAATAGCTGTTCCTGGGTTGCTTAATGTACACCCTGGTTCTTCAATAACAGGATGGAAATCACATTGGGTGTGACTAGGTACGGAAGCTCCAATGACACAGCGTCTTATTGGTCAGGCTGATAATTACTTTGTGAACCAGATTGTGAAATCCCTCAGTGTTTTATCAAAGAAACCATACGTTGGTTTCACAGTGGCACTTAACTGCCTCAAAACTGACCACAAAAACAACATATATGTTGAAATTGTATGCTCATGATTTACACTCATGGTTAATTCACATGTGCAGAACAGAAATATGCTGTATTGATCAACTGTGCAACGTTTCCTGCTTATTTGAACCACTTTATAAAACTACAGATATTATATCGAGCTGGGTGTAAATGTACCCATCATTCCACTGTATAAAACTGCAGGTATTTAATTCTGTCAGTATAAATGTATGCTCATACCATATATAATTTTATTTTAATTAGCCTTAACATGCTATTCTGACAAAGTATTTCAAAACATGAGGCAGCTCTTTTCTAAAAAGGTCTAAAAAGGTGAATCCCAGCCTCTCAAGATGACCCAATGCTCTAGCAGCATCTCCTCAGCCCATTGCATGTTAATCATCATCAGTGTTTGTCTTGTTCAGTGGTGGTCATCTTTCAGCCTTTCTTTCCTTGGCCATGTCTCTGAGTATTGCACACCTTGTGCTTTTGGGCACTCCAGTGATGTTGCAGCTCTGAAATATGGCCAAACTGGTGGCAAGTGGCATCTTGGCAGCTGCACGCTTGACTTTTCTCAGTTCGTGGGCAGTTATTTTGTGCCTTGGTTTTTCCACACGCTTCTTGTGACCCTGTTGACTATTTTGAATGAAACGCTTGATTGTTCGATGATCACGCTTCAGAAGCTTTGCAATTTTAAGAGTGCTGCATCCCTCTGCAAGATATCTCACTATTGTTGACTTTTCTGAGCCTGTCAAGTCCTTCTTTTGACCCATTTTGCCAAAGGAAAGGAAGTTGTCTAATAATTATGCACACCTGATATAGGGTGTTGATGTCATTAGACCACACCCCTTCTTATTACAGAGATGCACATCACCTAATATGCTTAATTGGTAGTAGGCTTTCGAGCCTATACAGCTTGGAGTAAGACAACATGCATGAAGAGGATGATGTGGACAAAATACTCATTTGCCTAATAATTCTGCACTCCCTGTATGTGTGTTTGTCTCTGGACTCCACTAGTGAATAATTACCAACCTTTTTCATTTTTACATAACAACGGCCTCAGACCACTTAGACTTTAACTAAATTTGATTTGTCATGTTCAAACGCAGACAATGATGTGGTGCCATGTAAACCTGTCACAGATCACAAATTACTAATCACAGTCACAGGCCATCACAGATTACTGACATGGCGTCGACAATGAAAATGCGAGTGTGACAACATCAGTGGTATACTGAAAACAGATGAAAAGTTTACATTTCTAAGAACAATGTCAACCTCCAGAAAGCAGTAATGCTTTTATTATCAAAAATTTCAGCCAGGAGATAGGTGATGGATAATAAAACCTTATTTTGATCTCACTTGAGCACATCAGGATCATTTTTTAAACATTTAACTTCAGAATCAGCACTATGAACAGCTTGTCTTCATTATTCAGCAAATACATCTTATTAATGAGGTAACTACAGGACCTTACAAGGACGTGAAGGGGTTAACTTGGCAAATCACAGAAAACAGAGGTAACTTAGTGACTGGGAACTGTCCTATAAACTGTAAAATGGGATTTGAAATTTAAAAATAAGAGATAACCTTGACCCAAAGGATGAGCTATAAAAGATAGTTCATGGAAAGTTCCATTTTAATAATGCAATGCAAGCCTTTTATTCCTGACTGATACTGCTCCATGCCAACCGATTGCCTTTCGACCACATCTCTAGGATTGCCCCGTCTGTTTCTGTTTTTGACTTTTATAGAAGGACTCATCAACTAATGATTTGGATAATTTGATTCTCAATCAGAAGCTTGATAAAATCTGTTCTAGCATGGTCTTTGGTTTGATTTATTGTTTGAGTTTAGTGAATCGTAAGAACTTAATACTAAACCGAAGTTATCAAATAAATTATAATGTGCGACGCTACTAGGCGGAGCCACATGCCACAAATACACCATTACATATACATCAGTTTCCAAACTAAAAACATCAATGTTTCACAAACTAAAAACATTCTCTGACCTTTTTAATTTTTTATTACTTAATTTATTGTGGTAGGGTTGGTTGACACGCCCACTCATAGTCACTGGAGTCATTGAGCCATTTGAAATGTTTGGCGCGTCCAGCGTGGTTCGTGGGATGCTGGCTTGCATTGCGGTGATTGTGTGACCTCTTTACATACTATCCTAAGTTCTATCTTCATATTTAATTCATCCTGTGGATGCCTGTCTGTACAGTGTGGCCTTTTTTACGTTGTCAGGTTGTGGGCTAGATGTACATCCGATCAGTGATGGGCTTGGGATTTCATCCTTATGCTTTGAGTTTTTAATTATTCTGTGAATGGTTAATTGTTTATTTTTTGCCCAAGTATCAAAATGTATTTAAAATTTTATGTCATGTTATGTATTTGCAGAGACCTGGGTTGCTGTGTCTGGCAACGGTTTTCACTCTGCCTTTTTATTTTGACTTTATTGTGTGTATTTGAGTAGAGCCACTAAACTGGCTACCGGGTGTTTCTTTCTTTCTGCTGTCCTTCTAGTGCCCCATGTTTATTATAGAAAGCCGGTGAACAGGGAGAATTAGATTGCTCTAAACTGAGTTTTTGCGAGTTGACATTTTAGAGTGTGCTTCCTATCATGGTGGCATGACTCTTCCTATGTTCACTCTGTGATAATTTCTTTGTTTGCGATATTAAGCATTCCCTGGCACCGTGGGCACTTGGCTTCTAGAAGTTATTTGTCATTGATGTGTGTTATGTGTTTGGATTTATGTGAAATAAATTGTCAATTTCTTTTGTACTCTGCGGGGATCTGGAGGGGGATCTCTTACCCACATCAAAACAAAATGTGGCATATTTCACTATATTGATCTGGCGTCCCCGCTACATTATTATGACAGAATGTGTGCTGATAAACACAAAAGCTCATACTTTGTAAAATGCACAAGACTCATGATGCATGAGATGGATTACTTCCACATGTGAAAAAAATATGATGTATGGTATATTGCTTACTTTGTCCTGTGCACTTTTCACAACACACATTCTATTCAGTTCCAACATGCCCGGTATCACTCAGATGCAAGGTGAGGAAGGAGCACATGTTGGAGGAGATGAGAAACTCAATTGGGGAAATAACACAAACAGGTGAGTGAATCTCCGCCGGTTTGATCTGCAAATGCGAGTCAGCCTGAGATGCAACAACCACAGATGTTGGCATTCACGTAAGAAAGACAACATTTACATTTACATTTACATTTACATTTACATTTACGGCATTTGGCAGAGCGACTTACAATGTGCTTAAGTTACCATCGATGAAGAGATCAATTCCGGTTCACTAGGACCCCAGCTATGAAAACATCTATTTTATTCACTAGACAAGAGACCGGAATAGGGCAGGACAGGGTTGAGATTGGTACTCAGTGAGCAGGGCCCAGGATGAAGCAACAGGGAATCCAGGACTGCTCATTGGGCCTGTAACCAGCCCAATGGACGAGGAACTTGTATGCGTTTCAAGGTGTATGCCAGGCGTGGTGGAGGAGGAGCCAGAAGATGCAGAGGTGAGTTGATAACATGGAAGACGTGATGTGCCCAGGCAGTGGAAGGCAGTTAAAGAAGATACGTCACTGGAATGATATGGCAGTTGATCCGGAAGGGGCTGATGAACCAGGGGATCAGACTCAGGTCTGGAGATGAAGGTCCTGAGTGGAGAGCCACACCCTGGTACCCAGCCGGAAGCACGGTCGCCCGGAATGTCATCTGTTGTACTGGGCGCCAGAGCATCGATTGGCTGCCTGAATAGCAAAGCGAACTGTTCCGGATCATCAGCCATGTGGCGGAGACCCCTCCTGTCGGTATCTGGTGGGAAAACCACCAGAACCGGGGCAGTGGTATCCTAGCGGTTAAGGAAGCAGCCCCATAATCCAAAGGTTGCTGATTTGAGTCCTGATCCGCTGAGGTGCCACTGAGGTGCCACTGTGCAAAGCACCGTCCCCACATCCTGCTCCCCAGGCCCCTGTCATGGCTGCCCACTGCTCACCAAGGGTGATGGTTAAAAGCAGAGGACACATTTAGTTGTGTCACCGTGTGCTCTGCAGCAGTGTATCACAATGACAATCACTTCACTTTCAAATATGGCCGGTTGCTATCCGCAGAACACTTCAAATGGGCTGTGACCAGTGGCTGAGGAGATCTGCAGGCTGTTGGAGAGTTCTGACCACATCAGGTACCGGGGCCATGTCTGTTGGTGACAAAGCACTGCAGCAACTTTCCCAGCTGCTGGTTGCTGGGGATGATGGCCAAAGGAGAGCCTGTAGGTGATGTTGAGGAGACACAAAGGTGACAATGGTGTTCATGCCCTGGGGAGACCAGTCATGAAATCCAGCACAATGTGGGACCAGGGATACCGGGGTATCAGAACCTGTTGGAGTGGACCTGCAGGTGTAGAGGTGGGATTTTTGGCTCAAGTGCATACCTTGCAGGTGCTGATATAGGCCCGGATGTCCTGACACATTGTGGGCCACCAAAAGGTACGGTGGATGAAGGAGGTGATCCATTGGTGGCCTGGATGCCCCACAAGGGAGGAGGAGTATCCCCACTGCAGAACCGAAGTCCTACTTGGTTCAGGGATGTACAAGCACCCCTCGGGCACTGTGGGTGGCCCCGGGTCAACTGCCTGCACTTCCCGGATTTGGGTCCGATGACCACTGGAGAGGACCCACGATTCATGCTTGGGGCAGGCTTGGATGGTGGCTGGGGTCTGGTGAAAGGTGCATGCTGTGGTCTGCATGAGAGTGGTGAGGGGTGCTGCAACTGCGCTGTAACCACAGGTAAAGCATCAATAGAAATTTGCAAACCCAAGGAACTGTTGCTGTTGCATCCTGCATTGGAGGCTGGTCACCAGCTGGTGGCCAGGGCTCCCAGGTGATATCTCCGAGTATATGACCGAGTATATGACCTGCGCAGCCTACAAGGCAGGCACACAGAATCTTCAAGGTCTTCTATTACCCCTGCCTTGCCCACATCGATCCTGGTCCCATTGACCCTTGGACATCATCACTCTCCAAGGCAACCAAGTTTGTTGCGGTAGTAGGGCAGTAAGGACTCATTGCCCGGCTCTGGCAGTTCTGGGGTCAGCTTGACTTTGGGCTACCATCCGGAGTCCAACAGCCAGATCAAAAGAATCAACCAAAAAGTAGAAAAGTACCTTCAGTGTTACTGTTCTGCCTACCCCACTTTCTGGTCCATGCACATCCTCCATGCTGAGATGGCCTGCAACCAGCATGTCTTTTCTGCCACGGCCTCTCACCCTTTGAGGCCATAACAGGCCACCAGCCAGGATGGTTCCTGACAGACACAGATAAGGGTCAAGTTCTAGTGTGACCTGCGACTGCACCAGCTGAGGAACACCTGGCCTCTCATTCACTGGGCACTCAATGGCATAGCTCATCAACCCTCTTGCCTACCAGGTCCATGCGTGTAAGCCCTGGTCAAAAAAATGGTGGTCAAAAAAATTCTCAGATATTAATCGATACCAAAATTTAGCACAGGTATCAAAACTTAAATTCTGGTTTTGCATCTGCAGTGAGACTACACCAATTTCCCTGGATACCTGAATTACCCAATGTTTACATGACAGACACACCAAGCTTTTAAAAAGCACACTAGGACTATACAATTAATTGAATTTTAATCAGGATTATGGCTGCCATTATTCAATTAAGATGATCGTCTGTGATATTAACATTTGAATAGTGGGCTCTGCTGCATATCAAATCAAGCACTATCGCAACCAATAATCAGGCAACCAACTTCTTGACTCGGGCCAAGAATTACAGCTAGAATTACACCTCTATATATTGTATAGTTCGTTCATTGTCTATCAGCCACAGAATGTCAAAAATGCATCAGTTGGTTCAATACAAACAGTGAAATCTCTAGACTGTTGATACTCAGTTTAATATAATAAAAAAAATGTCCAATATTATTCAACACAATTCCTTTTTTCAGTGCTATTAAGTATTCAATGGGAGACTGGATGATATGGTAACATGAAACAAGCATCGTCCTGTCTTGGTGCAAACAAGTCTCAAGACTTCATACTAGGTGTAGAAGCAGTAGCTTACTCCTGTGTGTAATCTTAGACATGTGGCAGGCACCTTAAGGTGTGGCTGAGTGGTTATTTGTCCAGCAGGTGGAACCAAAACATCACCATGAATTCAACAGATCTCAGGCATATGGCTGATTCTGAAAAATCCTGTTTTCCCCTGGTGCTCTCTCTCTCTCTCACTCAAGTCAAGAGGGGTTTATTGTCAGTACAACAGTATACAGTGCATTGAAATACTGTTTCACACAGCCCCCCCCCCCCATATTGCAATCATAAAAGAAAGAAAGATATATATGTATATACACACTAAATGAAACTTTAAAACTTAAATACTGTACAGTCTATAACAAAAATGGTAACACTGAACAAGGACAAACAGGACAACATCATGTAAGATGCTTGTTGGATATGTTGGATATATCATACTGGACACACAATACAAGACAAGTATGGGCAAAATGAGTAGAAATGTGCCAAATGAATTGAGATGTGCAAACAAGCAGAATGTTAGGAGGTGCATATGGCTGGAAGTGTATTGTTGTTGAGTTTAACAGTGTTTTGGTGATGGCAGCGCATTGAGAGCTCTGACTGCTTGGGGGAAGAAGCTCTTGCACTGTCTGGCAGTTACAGTTCTGATACTGCGGAACCATCTGCCAGGTGGTAGTAGGGAGAACAGGGCATGTAAGGGATGGTGAGAGTCAATTTTGCGAGCTGAGCGGATAAGGTGTTTCTTGAGGTGTTTCTCTTTCTATCATTTACTATCCATAACCTCTGTTTCCAGATCTGGCTCACGACTTCTGGAGCCCATCACGGTATATAGGGGGCAGAGTATGGACTCACTGTGCAAATTCAGAATGTCTCCAATCTTAATATTCTGTTTATTAATCATCCATTTTACAGTGCTGTTAGATTTTCTGAACCTCTAATTATTTTCTTTAGGTTTCTGTGAGGTCAGCAAGGACAGGAAGCCCTTGCAGAGAACTGAGGTTCATTTGTCCCTCTAAAGCTTTCAACAACAAACAATTTCAAGCATGGACAGGACAGGAAGTCAAGTGGCTGTACAGCAGCTTGGGAACAGCTTGTTCCCCTGTAAGAAAGAGAAACATACAGCTTTTCTCAGAAAGGGGTCAGGGGTCCGCACCAAAAAGAAACATCAATATAGCGATGTCAAGCTGAGGGTTACTCCTCAAGTGACAAGAAATCTGTGCTTGAGATTATTCTTCACTTGAGGAGTATTCAAATGCACGTTAAATTGGAACCATCCCTTCCAGAACTTCACATAGACCTTGATGACAGACAGTCCTTTTCTGAGAAAAACAACTGCCACAGTGTATGGAATCCTTCCTGACATGAGAAAAAAAATCTATCTTTTCCAGTACTCAGCTCATCAGCTCATTGCTGAGTTGTGCAATCAGTTGCAATTTTGAATGCCACAAAAACAGACAATGTCTCAATCCAGAATAGTGTTTAGAAATGAAAAATATTTTTCTCATTAGGAGAGTCTGAACATCAAAAGATTAGCATGCGAGATTTAAGCATTAAACAGATGACAATATTGCAAAGGAGCATTTTGTATTGTAAATGTCACAGTGTAGACTATATTTGAGTTAAAACTGATTTTTTTTTTTTTTTTTAATTATGTAATTTTATATAATGTCATGACTCCATTAATGTATAAGCCTTAGATGTGCGCAATAGATAGTAATTAAACTCAATACTGAATTTTGAAGAACCTGACTATTTTCTATTCGGAAGCAGCAAGGCTGCTTCACAACAGATGCATGTGTGACTGTGTGTGTAAAACAGGCCAGGGAGAGAATACATGTCCTCATCTAGGTACTCTGGGATATTTATAGACTGAGCCTGCACGACTGCATGAATATTTCATGAGATCTGCAGCTGAGTGACGTCACAGTACTATACTCTAAGACAGAAAAAAGGTCCAGGCACGTGCACACGAATGACTCATTTGTCCTAAACATCAAGGTCCTGGTGCACTGAGGGAAATATATGAGTGTAAAGTTCGAAATCCTGGACCCATTGTGTGGTATAAATAAAGATTATGGGAAGTGCACGCTACACACAGAAGTTTTACAGGTTGGTCTTACACATGTGAAGCTATGTATTAAAAAATAGCAAACTAGTAACATGGCTTCTCTCCAACACTTCTGGTTTTCCAACAGTCCTGAAGGTTTATGATGAACACTTTCTTATCATTCACTTATGTTAACGGGCATCTTATGAAGCTGCTTTTGATGATAATCATAGTAAAAACAGGTGACTCAGAGAAAACAGGACTTTCTCCTTCGACAAAAAATACTAAATATGTTTCTTGCATACAATTCTTCAAAAAGCCACCATCTTAGTCTCCATTACCACCACAGAGTAGGTCCAAACTTTTGACTGGTAGTGTATGTGCAATATGCTTGGAAAACCAGACATAAGACATAATATAAAATTTGATATAAATATTTAATGATTCAAGAGCGTGTAATAAAAGTATATAATATTGTAGGATAAAAGCTTAATCAAAAATCCTGCACTTCCTTTGTTCTTTGACACCTTAAGATGTGTCTTTTCGGCAGCCCTTTAAGGTGAACACACATAGTCAGTTTGCTGACCTAAGCAATCCTCATGCGAGTGCAAAAGTAGCACCGTGACAGAAGGCCAGAGAGGGAGAGAAAGGGGCCTGCACAAGAAGGGGAAGTGAAAAACAGAGACATAGAGCCCCACAGAAAAGCGGTGAGAACTGGATTGATCTAGACTCCCACGAAAACAGTCACGTTAGGTGCAGCGTGTCTAGGAGGGGTTTTGTGTGCGGAAATCTGAAACCTGTTTAAGGTGGGTGGGTGAGAAGGCGGGGGAGACAGAAGGAGACTCAAACATACGGTTCAAGAAAAATACAGCAAGTCACGTGACCCAGATCTAAGGTGAAAGACCGGAAAGCAGTTGCACACAATGGAGTACACGGAGTGAAATATGAATATTTACTCACTAAATTACCCTCAACTGAAAATAAAGTTGCTAAGTAGTTATAGAGTTGATTAATTTAGTGACTAAGCTCGTCAGACCTGATTTACAAGCTCAAACTCTTTTGGTGACTGAGTTTCATCAGTGTTGACACAACAGAACCGCCCTGATTGGATTAGCAGAACAATTAACTCAAGTCTGACAATCACAAATGCAGCGAAACTTTACAATCAGGGTACACTAATGAACTCGCTCTTGGTTAAAGTACTATTTTATCATTTGTTGAATATATTGTAGATATGTGTTGTGTGTACAACTAAACCAGGCATTATTTGTTAAATGTTCCAACCAGGCATTTTGATTGGCTGAGAGGAATCCTGGGAGCAGTGTTGCCCCCCCCCCCGATACAAAATATTTTTCTGGTGTCTAGCATCTAGATCACTTGGCGATCATTTGGTTTGGCCCACGAGCACTCCCTCTTGTGTGCCACAGCTTACGTAACTAATGTCAGTGTCAGTTTTGCTGCCCCTGTTGTCAAGGTCTGCCACAAATCCTCTTGTAAACATGGGACAATTTGACCTCACAGTACTACGCAACCCCGCTGTCCAAAGGCAACACTTGGCTGTGAGCGCGGTGCCCCTAATAAAGTGAACAAATAAACATACAGGGACAGTCCACAATATTCACTATAACAGACTGTTGGCATGCTGGCATGACAGCTGTCACATAGACATGTGAATCAGTCCCAAAGACTGACCCGGTCTGGACACTACATGTTAATCAGCCATATAAGGACAGCTGAATCTGGCATGTTATGACAGGAAGACGCCAGAAGGACAGGCCTGCAGAGACACGAGGTTTGCTGCTGATGGACAGTGACGAGAATCAGAACACGGCCCTTCGAACCTGCAGATTTTCCTCAGCGCTTTGTTGCTGAACTGCGTGTGTCTTGCGGCACATAGTAAACACAAGTGTCAAGTTGCGCCCCCTGCCTTAGACAGACCCGCACAAACAGCCCTTTCACTCAACCAGCGTCCCTTCTTTCTCTCTGCCACAGCTTTTTCCTCTCTCCTGCAACCTGTCCATCTCCCAGCCTCTCTGCAAACATACACATTCCTCTTCTGTATGACGTGTTCCACAAGTCCGCTTTGATGCCGGATCTCCTGGTCACTCTTCCCCCCAACACAATCCCTCTTTCTCTCCCACTTCTGTGAGCTTCCTGGGAAGCGTTCGCTCCTCTTCTTTCCCCCATTCTCCCATTTCGCTGTGATTTTGTCTCTTTCTTGTTTCACAACGTCCTGTCCATTGCACAATTCCCTGGAAAGTGTGGGTGGACCTCTCTCAGGTTGCAGTGAAAGTGTTAACCTCACAGTTCTGTGACGCAACACACCAGAACCCCAGATCATAAAACTTATAAACAAATGTGCTGCCTTCTCCAGATGCACTTTCATGATTTGTGTTTATGGATTTGGAATATGTGGGTCATTCTTGGAAAGCAGGAAGGCCAAAGTGACATTCCCATGCACAAACAATTCAGGAATCAGAAGGTGAAATCTGACCTTCAAATGTCACCCTAGTTTTCTGTACTTGCATTAACTATTAAGCCATTAATGAAACCGGAATGCTCAGGGCTTTATGACACTAGACTCACGTGTGCAGCAAGGATGGAAAAACAGCAGACCTGCATGATTATGGTACCTGAGACGAAAACATTGCACTTAATGTCATTAAATCTGCAGAACGTTAGGGTACTAAAGCAAAAAAAGTAAAAAACAAAAAAGGTATCTAATACATTGCAGAATTTGCTTCAGTTTCATATATATTCCCTGTCATATTTTATTTTTTTTATATTTTTAGTTCCTCTTGCAACTACCATTCAGAGTGTCCTGTCAATCTCAACTGGTCTTCTTGACATACCTTGTCTGTTCAGCTTATTCCTACTTGTCTACTCAAAATATTTCCAGATCTTCAATGCTCTATGCTTTCAGTGATTTTTAGGAGCGTGGCATTGCCTATCCTGTTCCCTATCCCTAGTCTAGTGATAATATTCTGTCTACTTTTCCACTACTCCTCAGTATGCTTGACTGATATCTGAGGTCATTGGTCCACATGCAATTGTTTTTTCAACCTACATTAACATGGTTTCCATACATTTAAATTAATTCATTTTGTCTGTTGTCAAACTCTGCCCATCTTTTCTGCGAGTCTTGTTAACTGTGAGGTTCTGTGCTGCCTACTGCCGTCTCCACTGATACTGGCTAATCCAGAGACAATTATGCAGTGTGTTCAATTTACCCCCTATTTCCCCTGGCTCGCCATTAATGAAACAAATACAATTACACAGTGTGGTTAGGTTTTTGGTAGACATCCATCTTTCTGCTGCAAGTACATTTTTGTTTGTGGCATTTATCAGACACCCTTCATCAGTGACTTACAATCAGTAGTTACAGGGACAGTCCCCCTTGGAGCAACTCCGGGTTAAGCGTCTTGCTCAGGATCACAATGGTAGTAAGTGGGATTTGAACCTGTGACTTTGTGGTCTTCTGGTTCATAGGCGAGTCTGTTACCCACTAGGCTATAACTACCCCAGAGTGAGCGTTTGTATGTTATTGGTCCCATTTTCCAGCCACTGGGCAGCAAACAGGCCGAAAAGCTGCAGTTATTGATTAACCTCCATAATGTCCGAGCCTTGTTCCACCATCATGACAGAGAGATGGACATTGGTGACTGAGAAATGATCATGTAGTAAATCACAAGGTGACACGTTCTGAATGATAAATACAGCCAGAACCTGTCATCATGTATGAAATCTCCTCATTATACTTCCATGGTGACTCTGTGTCATCTGTTGCAGTAGAATCGGCCTTTCCTCATCTTTTTACAGTCAGGAACCCGTAAATGTGATAAAGGAACCCTCTTGTGATGAATTATGTATGGAGCAGGAATGAAGCAGGGAGAATTCATTGCAGACCCCCCAGCCCTCTAGAATGAGACATGGGAGTTTTCAATCCATTCAGGTTAGAACTGAAACCGTGACCTTAATTCTTTTGAACCATTGGCCCTAATCCCTTCCCTGTTTATGTGTTGATATTTTAAAACTGTATCTTAGTATGGGCAGGGCATACTGAACTAAATGCAAACCTGAAATATGAAGATGTTTGCAAGAATAAATAGATGTACAACGTCTAAACTACTGCTTCTAGGTTCTAGTATTTTTACGTCTCAGTGTGGTAACATTACATTTTTCACCACAGTAACACTCTATCATCCTCTTTCCATCACCGTCGTATCTCCTCAGCAATAGTGCCCACAGGTTCTCTTGATCTCTTTAGTCAGACTGGAGGTGAGCTTTCTTGCGATTCTATCACTCAGCCAGTCTCCAGTTCTGATTGGCTCAAACAAGATTAATGACAGAAGGAACATCCTCAGCATTCGTACAGTTGAAGATACGGTGTGATTAAGTGCCCATTGTTGAAACGTCTATTGGGCATGACAGAAACCAGCCATGTGAGGTCCTCTGACTAATTAAAGTTCCCATGGGGCATTCATTTCTACATTTGTTTCTAAGATGACCCTTATTCCGAACCCTTTGACTCCTTCAGCCATAGGTAATGTGTGCTAAGGGGAACATGTTTGCTGAGGTGATACTTCTGGTGCCTTGGTGACCTATTGACCTGCTCCCAAAAAATAACAGGGCCTTATATGTGTGTGTGTGTGTGTGTGTGTGTGTGCATTTGATAACAGTGTCTGGTACGCACCACTGCGTAAGTGTTCTGAACTGATACCATGCGTGATCCATCTGGAACCTAAATGGCCACTGGCCAGTTGCAGGTGATGGCAAAGTGTCCTTTTCTAAGAATTCTCAGCCACATTAGAGAGAATTATTACATAGCTTTCTCACCCACGGACGCCCCCCAACCCCACCCCCCCTGTAACCGGACAGACAGATGGCAGCTAAACGAGCGAAAGCCCCTCCCCCACGCGCAGCCAGTCCTGATTGTCGTTTTTTTTTCTCTTTGTTCTCATGGGAATGAAGATATCTCCGTTCTTCATATCAGCATTTACCATATCTCTCCTGGACGAGTGACCAAAGTTCCCCGGGGATTTATAACGCGGCATAAAAAGAATCCCACTTCATCTTCAAGTCAAAGTGCATCAAGGCATTTTTGCACTTGCACAAACAAACCCATCCCAGCTGTCCCCAATTCCCCCCAAAGATTCTAGGGTTACCTTGGGATTTAGCCACAGAGCACAGACATTGCACTGTCTCAGCGTTAAAAATTCAAAAAGGGGGTCGTGATGTGTTATAGTTATTCGCAAGGCTGTAGATTTCCTGTTGAAATCAGTGGGGACAAATTTGCCTTTGCGCTTGTGTTGTCATCTCATCTCAAAAATACCAATGGGGACAATCGCTGTATATTGTCCATTCTGTGCCCTTGGTGCCCATGGTAGCGTGACAGAGGAAAAATAAACAAATGAATAAAAAGACCCAAAACAATCTTTTTTGACTTTGGTTGCACCCCGAGGAGGGTGTGGGTCTTGTTTGTCGTCTAAATCGACGCGGCGTGAAGAAAGGGCCGCAGTCGCCGGGCCAATGCGCTCGTCACAACAGCACGTCCTCTCGCAGGGAAGGGGGCGGGGCGGGCGCGCTGACGTCAGCGGGGTATATACACGCGGCCTCGGGACGTGGTCGCGCGTGGAGGGGGCGCTCGGTGCGGCTGTTGCGTGGGGAGGAGGATGCGCGCGCCCTGCGGCGTCTCACCTGGAAGTAGGAAGGAGCGGGGACGGTTCGCGCGCATTTCATGCCCCGTTTGAACTGTACAATATTGTTATAAAGGCAAACGTTCGGCCGCAATAACTCTTAGACCCAAAGACAGGAAATGCGGAAAACGGTATTTCTGGTCTCAGGATAGAACATTTTGAGGATTTATTTTATTAAAACTTTTTTTTTTTTTACATATTAGTATAAATTGTAGTTTTTTTTTTTTTGTAAATAATGTATAGGTAGAATATACGTTTTGTACGTTGAAATATTTGCCGAACACCTCTGCGAAGCCAAGTTGCGATAAGGCGGCAGCGAGAACTCCAGCGGCAGGATGGGTGACGGGCCGAGGCAGAGGGGCAGCGCGGCGACGGGCTCCAGCGCAGATGTGGCCGCAGACTCCGGGAAGGACACGGGGGACTCCGGCGTGGCCCTGAAGAAGGAGATTGGCCTCGTTAGCGCCTGCGGCATCATCGTGGGTAAGTTCTGTTATTCCCCGGCGTTTGCACTACCGGTATCGGTTTCACTGTGCGTACGCCCCTCTCTCTCTCTCTCTCTCTCTCTCTCTCTCTCTCTCTCTCTGCCTGGTGGTGAATTGTACTCATCGTTTACGGTGACATGTACCGATGCTGAAGATCGCTGGCTGATCTGCGGACAGCCCCTTGTGATAATATAGTCGCTACAGAGGGCGCGCTGCTGATCCAGGACCAGCCTTCGTTTAAATGTTAACTCTGGTCTTTATGGAGTCTGCAGATGGAGACTTGTGGGTATGATGAAGCAACAGTTACCCAAATGTAATGTAATTTCGTGTAATTCAGAGGCAACATTTGTCTTGTGAAAGCGACTCAGGGCTTTTCAGAAATAAATAATAAATAAGAGTCCTATTGTGAGCCTCCCGTTAGCTTCGGTTTTGTTGATAGTTGAAAATTGATAAATGTTAATAGATTTTGTTATCACTGTATATATTGTTCATAATAGTTCTAAAAATTTAAAGCTAATGTGCAAATAGTTTTTAGTGGTGATTTTGTAGCCGAGTGGAAATGTAATGCTGTCTGATGGGAAAGTGAATGTATAAACAAATCTATTAAGCACAAAAAACTGATTTTGAATAGTCTGTTGTCAACCAAGCCCTAGTACAGAGTCTGCAGCGTAAACCACCAAGATAATAAATACGGGGGGTATTTATTATCTTGGTGGTTTACGCTGAAACCACCATGGGGCTGAAAAAGGCAAGTAAATAAGTGCAACGTGTGTTGTGCAGATGCAAATTGCTGGTCTAAATTGCTAGAGCATTAAAATCCACGTACAGTTATAACAGTCACAGCATAATTGTGAAAATCCAACCTGGTTACATCCTGACCCAACCCAAATTCTGATGTGTGATGTCAAGATGACATGCTCTGACCTTGCAGTAGATGATGAATGGGAGGTTTCCATGGAAACTGAGCTGAAGGAATACAAGGACACTTGTGAGAGCTGCAGGTGGTAACCCTGCATCAAATGCTCAGTTTAGTCTCATCCACTATGGTAGTATGAAGGAAAATAAATTTTAATGATTTTGAATTACACCTTAATTACTAAGTTTAATTAGTTATGTGGTAATTGTTCTCATATTATTGTCATTTATTGTAATTATAGGTTGGCAGTTTCAGAACTGTCCAAAGACAACAGAAGAAAATCAGTTTATAGTTCAGTGACCACTGTTGTTATAAAAAAAAATAGACCAATTAAATCAACTGCCAGGTTAGATTAAAATGTTGGTACTGTGTGACCTGGTCACTCATTTACCAACCACCTCATGTGAATGGTGTTATCAGATCACTGCTATCATCATGCATTCACCAGCAAGGCCTTTGTCAGAAACAACTGTCATATTTATCAGCCTTGCAACATAAGACCAAGACCCCCGGCCAGCTTCAAGCAAAGGTTCGTCCAGATAACGGTGTTCATTAGCCTGGTAGCCGGTGGGACTTCCCACTGTGGGTTTATGGCCAAGGTTCACCTGCATAATTGAGAGTTTGATGAATCAGGACAAACTGAGAGACCTTTGATGAAGCGGTTTCAAAGAGACCTGCAGATCGCCTTTACCGAAAGGATGGTGTAATCTGGAATGTGATAAAAGAAGAGGTCAGGGGGTTGGGGGGGTGATCAGTGTTACAGAGTCATAGTGACTCATGATGAGTGCAGGGTTGATTTGTTTCAGCGCTCCATACCACTCTTCAACTGCTACAGTCTGCGGTGTGTAGCGGACGGACGGAAGTACCATGCTGATGCCGCATGGTTTGCTGAAAGCTGCTGGAGTTCTGATGACATTTCTTCCCCTTTTCAACTGAAAATGATCATTGAACCCCTCCTCACTTGATCGAGACTTTTGCACCATCTGTGCTGATTTTCTTTGGTTATACCATCCATTGCTAAAAAATTATGATGATAATTATAATAATTTATAATGTACTTTACATTTTACAGAACATATCAAAGTGCATACAGACAATAAAAACAGCATTAGGTTCAGATACAGCATTAAAATCCTGAGAAGAATCCAACATTATCAATCATCTAAAAGTCAATAAAACATAGGCCATCAATGTAGAGGTTGGGCTTTCCAAAGTCATGGGGCCACGCTGGAAATGGCCCTAGCTCCAGTGTTGTGGGAGTGTGTCTTATTAGGGTGGAGAAGGTTGGTGTTGGAAGAATGGAGAGTGCGTGAGTGACATTGAGGGCGTCAAGAGTCCTTTTAAGCATGCTGGCGCATTACCATGCAGATATTGGAACGTAAGAAAGGAGATCTTGTAGGTGATCTTGGAAGATAACGGAAGTAGCGAGCAGAGTATGGGGGTAATGTGCTCGTCAAATTCTCATCAGAATCCTGGCTGCGTTGTTTTGTGTTTTGAAGTGTTTTGTATGTTCTTGTCCGGCTTTTTTGCTGCCATTTATTCCATCTACATGCTGTCATTAGAACAAAATACCTAAAGGGAAGCTGTTTTTATTGGAACAATGTTTGATCTGAAAGGATGATTTATAAGCAGGAGTTGGCACATGTGCTCTCATCCCCACAGGCCCTGTGAATCCTAGGTTCTTATACGAGATGTGCATCAATAACTGGAAAAATCAATACAGGGTAGAGATGAGATTAAGTGGGGGGTTTGAAGAGAGGGTGTTTGCTATTGATTCAAGACATGGAAAACGGGGTGATTTGTAGACTGAATGTGGCCTTGCCCTATACCCTAGTGTTTTGCTAACAAGGAAAAGGAGAAGGATGACAGGAAACATTTGAGCATGCACATTATTTTTCCTCAACAGTCAGCAGCACTGTGGCTCAGAGCAGGGACTCTAGCCCATGTTTAAATTAGGCGCAAAAGACAAAACTGGACCAGCCCGGTCCTTTTCTTCAGACTCTGTACATTCTGCATTAATGAATGAGAACCGCTTGGTGCACTGAACATTTCAGCCCAAACTAGTTCAGACCAGTCATTGAACATATGAGGCCTTTGATCTTTGATCTCAAAACAGTGGACATATGGAAGAGGTTAGGGTTACTATACTCTTGTTTTTTCAGTCACATTATCACAATATGATAAAAAAAACATTTATATAATCCATGACTGATCATAGACTATAGAATTTAAATAAAATTCTCCATTTATAAAATGCTAGGCTTAATCTTAATAATATCAGACATGCATGCGCAGGTATATTTTTTTCAGAAGAACTGAGATTCGTCAATCAGGAATTTAAGTTTTGTACAGTGAGGCCTCCCCCCCAGCAGACCAGTCCCTTCACCATCTTCAAAATTATAGGTTGCATGATTCATGTGATCATGTGACCTGCCTAGTTTGAGGAACCTCACCTTTGAGTCTCAGAGGGGCCTCAAAGTGTCATGTAAGCTCATTTTTGTCTGCAGTCTTTTTAGCTGTAGGTGTTTGGAGGATCATACAGGCTGTCAGCAGAATATTCAGATTCATAAAACGCCCGCCCACCCTTCTGCACTCAGTCACCCCTATCTCACTCCAGGCTGACTCAGCAAATCGACCTTCCTTTTTTTGCCCACAGAGAGTGATTGTTAAAACATGTTGCCTTCCAACATATTTTCTTATCTCTTTCTTTTCTTCATTCTTTCCCATTCTTTGTGTTATCTTTTCTCTCCAAAAACCTTGTGTCTTGCCTCCCATGTGGCTCAACTGATACTAATGTTTATTATGTTGTTGTCCCAGGTAACATCATTGGATCAGGGATCTTTGTCAGTCCGAAGGGGGTTCTGGAAAACGCCAGTTCTGTAGGCTTGGCTCTGATCGTCTGGATCGTTACTGGCGTCATCACTGCCATTGGTGCCCTCTGCTACGCTGAGCTGGGAGTCACCATCCCCAAATCTGGGGGCGACTACTCCTATGTGAAAGACATCTTTGGTGGACTGGCAGGGTAAGAATCAGTGCTGAAAATGAGTGTGTTTCACCCTCCAGAGAGTTCCTGGTCTTGCTGGTTTTCTGCATAAAACAAGTAGGACAGCGGCATTACTGAATGGCAGAACTTTCCTTCTCTTTATCTTTCAGACAGTAAGGCAGGTTTGGGTAAATGCTGTATTTAGCATTTGGATCATGCTATTGGGGCATGTTTGCACCTGTCAAAATTTATTGAATGAATTTGTATGTAGTAGTTATTAACAACAAATTATTAACAACAATTGTCATGCACAAATACTTCTCAGTTCGGTGCATTTACACTAATAATTTGTAAGGGCAGAAACCCTGAGTACCCTGAGGATAAAGGTGATTCCTTTCCTTTTGGGTTTTTAATAAAATAGCATTATACTAATTCCCAATTACAAAGTGGATTTTTGGAGGCCCCAGTCTGCAGGAGCACCAGACATCCCTTCAGAGTGGCAGGATCCCTAACAAGGCCAGGCACAACACGTAATGAGAGCTCTATAAGCTTGTGGAGAATGTGTGGATGGAAAGCACGTGCAAGTCATGCTGTGCCGTGTTCATTTACTCCAGAATCACTGATCACGTTACCTGCTGTAACCCTCTTTTCAGGGAGTGAACTCGATCACTTATCAGGGCTCATCAAAAGAAAGACTGACAAATAGTGTGAGCAAAGTCCAGTGATAATACTGATGACTTTAAAGGAGTGTGTATGGACCTGGAAGAATGTTCCCCCCTATTTTCCCCTTATTTACGATGTTCCCATACTGGATTAATATAATAAAATACATTTTGGCATGCAATTTCTGGTACCTGCTTAATAATTAAAATGCCCTCAATTTGTTCCAGTAATTAGAAACATTAAATGTGCAGTTTTGTTCCATATGTGGTACTTGCACAAAAAAGCATGATCAGATTAAGGTTAATCTGTACTTTAGAAAATACCCCAAACTTTTCAGACATTTTTTACTGCTATTATGATGTGCATGGTCTTAATTCACAGTATGGGTACTTTGTGGATGTCCCCATTATCTTTCTTTGATATTAATTATCTTACTTTTGATATGAAATAATTAATTTGATTTGATTTCAGGAAAGTTTTCAGGAAATGTCTAGAGATCTTCTACGTAAAACTGGGTATTGGTCTTTCACAACTCCGTAAGCTAGTGAATGATCTCCAAAAGCAAAAGGAGATGGAAAAGCATATTGTATTGTTGCTCAGAGAACAATAGGATAACAGGGCTGTGGAGACTTTTTTTTTTGTTTCTTTCTCTGCACATAATGTCATTGTTTTTAATGAAAATAAAGAAATTCTGCAGGAAACTGTTTATCTAAATCAATATTTGATTTGAGTTTTTGGTTACATTAACATCTTAAAGGAACAGTGGTTTTGATCTCACTGGTTTGTATTTGACATTTTGCACAGTACTGTGCATTGCATAACTTTGGCAAATTCAGTGACCTTTTCGCGATTATGTTCCAAACTCAGTTGTTTATGTTGATGTTGATAAGAACTTTATCCCTTCTCCAGGTTTTTGAGGTTGTGGATTGCTGTGCTGGTTATCTACCCCACCAACCAGGCTGTCATTGCCCTCACCTTCTCTAACTACATCCTGCAGCCTCTGTTCCCCACCTGCTTCCCACCTGAGAAAGGGCTGAGCCTGCTCGCCGCCGTCTGCTTGTGTAAGTACCATTAAGATGGAAAATTGTGTGCACAGACTGCATAAAGCCATTAGTAGTAATCTTTGGTTAAAGTGTGGTTTAACCACGTGTTCTTTTTTGTTTTCCACCTGTAGGAACTTTTCATAGCTCGTGGTTAGCCAATAGTCCAAACTCTGTGAATAGAACAGTGAAGTGATTTATAGATTTATAGGGCCAAGATGTTGCAGAAGGGCCCTAGGCCATGTGTCACCCACTTTCCTGACTTGGTGTTATTGGGCAGAATCAGAGAAATATCTTATAAAAATTCCACAGAATTTTGTGGGTTTGTAGACCTCCAGATGAAACTCACATAAACTCTAGAACTGGCAAGAGTCAGTACAGGCCAGTTTCAGGCAGTGAAAGAGACCCCTGCCCCCAACCTTCTTTTGCGTAACATTCTGAGAAATCCCACCCTATGCAGATGAACTTGATCCCTGCTGAGAACAGTTTATGAGTGGGATTCTAAGTGGAGTGTGCATGTATCTGGCTGGCAAACCTTCGCTGAAAACTGTAGTAAGCTTCTTTCGTTACACGATGCCTTTTAGCAGAAATGGTAAAAGATTTTTTCATTTGTAGCAGCTTGAGACACGTGAATGCACAGCACAATCCTCATCATGTGTTTTTGGACAGCATGTGCCTCAGCACATGGACTTTTATAGCCAAAGTTCTTTTAAAGGGCAAAGGCAGTGCAGTTAGACAGGGAAGAACTGCTTTACCAGTAGTTCTAAAACGTGATCTCCATCTCTTCGTTATTTAGCTTGATTTGTGTACACACAGGAATCAATGTTCAATATGTCTTACCACAGCCACTTCATGTCAGAAAGCATGTGCATGTCAGTCTGGAGTGTTCCTCACCTGAAACATAATACTCCCTGACAGTCAGTGTCATGTGAGTAACACTCCTGTGTTGTGCCACCGGATTGCTTTATTTAAACTGTTGTCGATGTGTGCGAACACACACACTCATGGTACTTTTTGTCCTTGTTCTTCCATGAAGAAAAATCAGGAAAGACTGCGTAGTGACGTGGGAGACCACATTAAAATCAAGATTACAATATCTGTACTGATGTAAAAAAGAAATACAGTATTTCAAAAAAGTGAGAAGAATATTTTATTTTATCTCACCTTGGGACAACACTGAAGATATGACCACAAATGTAAATATACTGTTCCCTCAAAATATTTTCCAGGACTTAACTCTCTTGAGCATGTAGTTCTCTAGACCTTCAAAGGTTGCCTCTGGAATCTTCTTTCAATCCGGTGAATGTTAGAGACCTTGCACTCCTTGTGCTCCACCACCTTCCTTCAAGACATGCACGCTTTACCTTCAGTTTCTTTAGCAAGGCGGTGGTCGTCTTGGAGGTGTGTTTGGATTGATATAATATTGGAATACTGCCCAGAACTAGGTTTCATTGGATTCTTCAAAATGGCCTCCATTTTGGTCTCCCTGACAGCCACAGAGTAGGTGTGTAAGTGTATGCGCCCCTCACACACAACACAACCATCCGGTTGTGTTCAAAGTCCTGTATAAGAGTTGCGCTCAGGACAAAGGCTGAAGTGCTTTATCATTTTATGATCCAGCAAACCCATCACCCTTGCCGTCACGGTTCTAAAGCTATTTACGAAATGGAGATCATGACGATGTCCACACAGAGATATTAATTTGTGCTATACTGTAAAATCTACTGATCTGTTGAACAAGATGAACAACTAGGAAAACAAATACTATACTGCTATAATTTAAACCAGGACCATAAGCACTTCACTTCGAGATCAAAGCATAATAAACAGCCAAGGACCCGTCTACAAGCAGGGTTTGGCAAAATTCTTAACAAAGGAAGTCCAGTGTGGGATTTAGCCTAAAATACAGGACATCACGGCTAATGTGCTTCATTTGGCATATCAGCAGCAACGTGAACATCTGCACTGAGTGCACTTTTATTGGTCTTTTATATCATTGTACTTTTTAAGTAACTTTTCTGAATACTGAATTGTAATACAGATTACAATGCAGTATTCATAACTGCACAGTCATACTTCATCCCAGGCTGCAACTGTATGTATATATCTCATTCCTGATACCTGATTCTCTGCTTTTGTCAGTGCTGCTAACATGGGTGAATTGTGCCAGTGTGCGCTGGGCCACCCGGGTTCAGGACATCTTCACTGCGGGAAAACTCTTGGCCCTGGTGCTCATTATCATCATGGGAGTTGTGCAGATTTGCAAAGGTAAGCACCATCTGTCAGAGGATGTGTGTGTGTATATATGCATGGGGGGTGCCTTGGGTTCATGACTGGAGGAGATTAAAGAGCTGTGGCAACTCGGGGTGTCTGGAAATGTGGTCGGCTCGATGAACATGGTAGAAGTCATCGAGTTCAAACCATACAGGCGTAAAAACCAACAGTGATAATGCTGTTTTCACAGCAGATGCTCACACCGGGTTGGAAATAATAACCCAGATGAGGGTATCTTTTGGATCACGGGCCACTGGGGATATCAGAGCGACAGCTTATGATCATTAGCAGGATGCTCAAAGACAACATGGGGATCTGTGTATGTATGTGTTTGTGTGTGTTTTTCCCCCCACAGAGTGACCTGCTCAGTCATGTGTGGGAGTCATTAGAGGCAGACTTGTGGAATGTGCAAAAGAGAGATATTTCAGACACAGGACAACCTTTTATCTTAACATCTTTATCCGAGGACACAGACCTGTCAGTGTCCATGCAGTGACAAAATATTTTTTTTCCTTCTCTCTGTCTCTCTGCAGGGGAGTATTACTGGCTCGAGCCCGTCAATGCCTTCGAACCCTTTCAGAAATACGATGTGGGGCAGATTGCCCTAGCCTTCCTACAAGGTTCCTTTGCTTACGGAGGCTGGAACTTCCTTAACTATGTGACTGAGGAGCTTGTTGACCCTTACGTGTAAGCATTTTTCAGTCCTAATCTAACATGGCAGGGGCAGAACATGCAGTGGGGTGCAGACACAAATAACAAGAAACACTGGGATAGACGCCCACACACTTACACCTGTGAACACACCCCTTGCTGTTGAGCGAATAATCTGATCTTGATCAATTGTTTTGTTCAGGCTCTAATCTGCTTGAATGTGGCGGTTTTCAAGGCCTGCAGCTGGCAGGCCCTGTTGTAGAACATCACACCCTGTCTCATGGTCAACAGACAAAGCAACATTGTATTGGATTATCGGTTAAACAGCTCACACAGTGCTTTGTTAGTAATCTGACCTTGTTCTTCCTTTCCTCTCTTGCCTAAACATAGGAATCTCCCTCGGGCCATCTTCATATCCATCCCCTTGGTGACATTTGTTTATGTCTTCGCCAACATCGCCTACGTAACCGCAATGAGTCCCCAGGAGCTTCTAGCTTCCAATGCTGTAGCTGTGGTGAGTGTCCACAGATGGCAGATTGTCTGTACCAAATCCAGGAGAATGATGATGAGGTTCATTCATTTTCACACTAGGCACATGTTACACTCTACCATTGCTGACTGGTTATCTATTTCTTTTTATTGATACTGGTACAGCAGAACCTGTGCGTTGGTTGAGCTGGTTTCTCAATGCCACACACACAGGTCGTTTTTATACACTGCCTCATTCAGTGTATGTGGCCATGCACACATACGGGTGGGGAATGTGAGCATGTATTCATCCCAACTCTTCCCCCTCGCAGACATTTGGTGAGAAGTTGCTGGGAGTGATGTCATGGATCATGCCCATATCTGTGGCCCTATCCACCTTCGGGGGAGTCAACGGTTCCCTCTTCACCTCCTCCCGGTCAGTCGCCGTCCCATTAACCTGTCAGCCTGCTGGCCCTTAATGCACACTACTACCTGTCACCTTTCCATCGATCACCAAAGCCTGCTAAAATAAACTAAATAAACTAAAATCCCTCCTATAAAATGGAGGCTGGTTGTACTCTGATGGGTTAAAATTCAGCAACTTGCAGTATTTTTGTGTTCATACACTTCATATGCATAACACTGTAAGTAAATGATAGTAAATAATAAGTAAAGTCTAGCTATTTTTTTTATTCCTCGTTAATTTAGAAAGAGTTGCTAGTTATCCCATTGCTGACAATGAATATAATATGGAAGAGTCTGCTCTTTGCTACACGCGTCTGCTTTTTGCACAGCTTGGTTCTTTTCACTTCTGTGTTTCATTTCATACTTTGCTCTATCTCACTGGTCCAGTAACCTTATCTCTTACGTCTCTTTCTATCAGACTGTTTTTTGCCGGAGCACGCGAGGGCCACCTCCCCAGCCTGCTGGCCATGATCCATGTGAAGCGCTGCACCCCCATCCCAGCCCTTCTCTTCACTGTACGTCAGTTGAGGTTTCATACATGCCGAGCATGTGATTTTCAGCATAACCTGGAGCTAGTTGACAACAAGACCACTAATGTAAAATCCATCCCATTGAGTATCCTGTAATCATCCACCTCTTGTTTCTTCAGTGCCTGTCAACTCTCGTCATGCTGTGCACCAGTGATATGTACACCCTCATCAACTATGTGGGATTTATTAATTACCTCTTTTACGGGGTCACTGTTGCTGGCCAGATTGTACTTCGTATTAAACAACCAGATATCCATCGACCAATCAAGGTGAGTTTTCAACAGTGAAAACCTGCTTCAGGGTCCAGAATAACAAGATTTACAAGATTTGACATTTTCAATTAAGTAATTATCTGTAATTTCTGCTTATTTTACCCTTTTTAAATACTCAGATTAGTCTGGTGTGGCCGGTAATCTACCTCCTGTTCTGGGCCTTCCTGCTCATTTTCTCACTGTACTCTGAACCACTGGTGTGTGGCACCGGACTGGCCATCATGCTAACAGGCGTCCCTGTCTACTTCCTGGGCGTATACTGGGACAACAAGCCTCAGTGCTTCAACACGTTTGTTGGTATGTCAGCCATCTGTATCACTGGGGTGATGGTTCTTTTACCATCACCCCGAACCCAGGGGCATTATGCTATTGTATTCTGCTATTGTAAGCATAAATATATTTAAAAAATGAGGCAAGTGTTTCCCAAGTATGGTGTAAGGTTTGAAGGGATTGTCTATCGTGCTATGCTGGCCTTTCTTAATTTTTTTTTTCAAACCAGAAATTATGTTTTAGAACATGACAGAAAAGGTGGGAAAAGTGTAGTTTCATTTTGCAATAATGTAGCCTGTGCTGATGAATTAGTTTATGTGTATTGATTTTTCTAAACAAAGGTTACAGCACTAACTTGTTTGTGTGATTTTGGCACAGATAAAATGACATACCTGGGACAGAAATTCTGCGTAGTGGTTTACCCCGCTGAGGATAAGCCAAAAGAGGCTGGTGGTATTGAACTCAAAGAAGAGAAATCTCCACTGGCGGGAGAAGACAACGAGGCGACAAAATGAGAAGGGCAAACACACATAGCTGCTCTCTTGACCACTCACATAGAGTGACTGTTTTTAAAACATGAAACACTTTTCATGTTCACCCACAGATTTCCTGCTTACTTCATTAGGGGGCAGAGGGCACAGAAACAAAACCAATCAAAGCAGGGTGAGAGAAGGGAGGTGGTTATAGCTGAAGGTGTTCTGCGACCTGCTACCTCTCAGTGGTGGACTTGCTGCGGGGTTGTGGTTAAAACCCTTCCCAGCATTCTGTTAACCTCATGATCCACTTCCATGCATTTACCACTGTTAATGCTTACTTGGTCTCCTCACACTCCATGCACAACTACTGGTTGATTTAGTAGAGTGATTGTGCACAAATATTGCTTTTCAGTGCTCCAATTATATTTTATTTTTTGCCTTTAAACACTTCCCAGCATGGTTTTGCAATATGTCTTTCTTTATAAATTCTATCAATCGTATAAATTGCACACCAAGCACATCTCATCATTGCACAAAGAGCAAAGTGATCTTACAATGCTGAAGGCCATGATTTCAAATAGTTTTCTTTAAATATTAGAATTGTTTTAGAATGTGTGTGTTTTTTTCTTATTCATTATGAACACTGGAGTAATTATTACTGTTTGAAAGGCATGTATTTATGGATTTAAGTTTGGGTTATGTGCCTTTAACAACTTGTTGTACATTCTTTTTTTTCCACTTGCCTTAATTATTGTATAATCAGTATTTTTTCTTATTAATTGTATTTTTATTATTATATGACTTTTTAGAAACAAACATTTTTAGAAACAAAGAACTGATTGTGACATTTAGTCCTATAAACTATCATTGGCCCAGGAAACCACAGGAATTATGCTTCAGAATGGAGACTTATTTTTAGACAGTGTTATGTATGTTCTACAACTAGATTACACAAATGTGTAACAAAATGAATAAACATAAAAAGAATGGTCACAGTGAAACACAACAGAAGCTACTGAAACTGTGTGTATACAAGCCACACAAGTCACTCGTTTCTTGTGGGTAGAAAACTAGTATTGATGATCAAGTGAAAAATGCTATAATTAAAGACTATACATTTATAACTATATATTAATGCTAGATGTCAATATGGGAAGGATTTATTAAGCAACACACGAAAGATTGGTGTGCCAATCCTGTACATCTAGATGTGTGGTGGCAAGAAGCATAATGAATTCACTAACCAGTCACCATTAGTGCAGGTTAGTACTGTACTGCCAGGTGGCTGTCCCTCCAGGGACAGTCATGCCTTTGTCACATTGCCCATATGCTGCTTCCTGACACAAAGAACCTCCAAGAACAGAGACTCCCATTCCCTGATGCATCTGAGGGATCCACTCATTTCCTGTGTCTTTCCATGAGCCTTGGGGCAGTGGTGGCCTAGTGGTTAAGGAAGCGGATCCGTAATCAGAAGGTTGCTGGTTCGAATCCTGATCTGCCAAGGTACCACTGAGGTGCCACTGAGCAAAGTACCGTCCCCACACACTGCTCCCCGGGCGCCTGTCATGGCTGCCCACTGCTCACTCAGGGTGATGGGTTAAATGCAGAGGACAAATTTCACTGTGTGCACTGTGTGCTGTGTATCACGTGTGACAATCACTTCACTTTCACTTCATACATCAGCCATATCCCATTAGAGGCATTTCATTCTCATTCTACAACCATCATCAGAGAACCTTCAGCCTGTCAGCTCAACAAAACGTTAAAGGACACTATATTACCTGATAGTGTCTGCAGAAAGAAACGTGAACATGAGAACCATGCAAGTAACGTATGATGTCAGTTATTGTAAGTGGGGAAAAGGGTCTTTTTTTAACACATTTACTCAGCCCTGAGCCAATGCTGCGAGCTGTATTAGACTACATTTCTGCATAATGACCCATACACTGTCACAATTAGCTGAACCTTGAAGCCACATGAGCGGTAGATGGCCTTTTGTCACAATACGATTGTAACCCAGGAACTATGTGATTTATGATGTGCTATTTAGGTTTTGTTTTGACACAGAAAAGTCTTATGGATTTTTGTATGAGTCTCAACATAAACATACTGTATATATAGAGGGGGAAATAAATCTACGCTGAAAAATCTACAGTGTGAGAGTAGTGATGTTGGGAATGTCAATGATGGTAAATGAGCGCCCCCTTGCGCCGACGCCGGTGCTATAACACAGATGTGATTAACTGGCTTGAGGACAACGTGAAATGACAAAAGTCACCTTTAATTTTTCAAGAGCACACAGAGTTTGAAAGTAAGCAAGTCAGATTAAGGACACACAAGTAGTTCCCAGCTAAACTAAACCAAAATTCTCAGTGCACACTAAAGCAAAGACTGGTCTTTCGTAAACTGTGGCACATGTTGGCCAAAAGACAGGCTACGCAACCTGAAAAGAACATTAACAGGTTCAGGAAGGTTTTCTGCATGGATCCCAGTCAGTGCGATGCACTATTCTTGATCAGTGCCTCCACCTCGAAGAGCCAGGACCAAATGCAGCACAGAACCCCCCTGGATCTTGTAGTCTGCAGCAGTCTTCTCATCATTCCTGCAAGAAGAGCAGGGTGCATTCTGACAACAGCGCGCACATAATTATACCACATTGCACACAACCTTGCCGATGACTTACATCTGCTTGCCACTGTAAATGAGCCTCTGCTGCTGAGGTGGGATACCTTCTTTCTCCTCCACCCTTTCTTTAATCCTCTCCACCTACAGAACATGGAGACACGTTTGCACACGCGATCAACTCATCTCACACAGAGCACTGCCAGTGGAGGAATCGAGGGTCTGCGGTACCTTATCTGTGGGCTCGATGTCGATTTCTATCTCCTTTCCAGTGAGAGTCTACAAACACACGCAGAACACACGTCATCGGAAATCCTACAAACCACTGTAATAAAATAAAACCAACACCGGTGCAATCAAGCTTAATTCAAAAGCGTGGAAAAAGCAAGTGAGCTGCATTTGAGCTGTTCTTCAAAAGCAAGTGAGCTGCATGCACCGATGTAGTACATTTAAATAATTTTCAATACAATGTGTAAATGAAATCTGCAGCCCAAGTGATACGTCAAACCCTCTTTGTCTTACCTTAACTTTAATCAACATTTTGGCAGGTTAATAAATTACACACATCCAAATAACGCAGCGGGATCTGTATTTCAGACGATTTCACGGCACTGCTGTAAGAAACTGGCTCAAGATTAAACAACTCTCTCTAACTTCATTCCAAATTAATTCCTCTCAACATCACGTAGTAAAGCAAAACAGCGCTTCCTGAGTTACGCCGAAATCGCCCCGCACCGCAACCAAAGGACAAACAAATGTTCCGCTTTTAATATTAATCATTCATTGACGTCAATCAAACGTATGTGTTTTTTAAGTACCATTTATTAATATGTTATAAAAACCTAAACATAAGCAATATTTAAATAATTACTTCTTTAACAGGTATAATGCCTAACTGCCGTAAAGCGTTTTCGCTGCAGTTCCTATTTTGCGACAATACCTTAGTGTGAGAGCGACGACATGTGAAAAAACTACAACGTGGGGGTTTACGGCAAAGAGCAGACATACCAACAGCTCTCTCTTCCTGGACGCGAGCAGAGCGACCAGAAGCGTAAATTCATACAGTCCAGCTGTCACCACGGTTACACTGCAAAGGTACTGGTGTAGAGTATATTCCTTTCCGCGCGAGTGTTTTTGTTATTACGGCTGGTAAATCCATATCAGTATAGATATGTTTATTTAAATGAGAATTGAATTCTGACATTTGACACGTCTGTGGTGTGGCACAGTAAGTAGCTGGTTGCATTAGCTTGCTATTTTATGGTATATGTGTTGGTTTTGTATTCTGCATTATGGATATATGTTTATGAATTCTTTACAATCATTCAATGACGTCTATGTTTATACAATTTTTCATACAATTATTATGTTTTATGTATTTTCTTTTTCTTCTGCTACTGTGTTGAAGCAGCCATGCCACGCATTGAAAACGACATCAAACTTGACTTTAAGGATGTCCTTCTCCGGCCAAAGCGCAGTACCTTAAAGTCTCGTAGTGAAGTAAATGATGATCCTGGGTGCTGTCACACACACACACACACAAATACACACACACACACACACACACACGTTGTCAGAGTTTAACATGAATGCTTTTAATCTGTCCCTTTACCAGGTGGATCTGATGCGCAGTTTTTCCTTCCGGAACTCTAAAGGAAGTTATCGTGGCATCCCCATCATTGCTGCCAACATGGACACTGTTGGCACCTTTGAGATGGCTGTAGCTTTGCACCAGGTGTTGTTTTACACAGGGAGCTTTCTGCTCTTTTTTATTCCAACAAAACAGTTGGAAAATGTTGGGTCTGATATGTCAATTTTTCCACCTATTTTGTTGTGGGATTAAGAGCTTCTGTAATGGGCCTTTCCTTTTGTTTCCCTTAAGTTCGCCCTCTTCACTGCCATCCACAAGCACTACTCTGTCGACGAGTGGAAAGAGTTTGCATCCCAGCATTCAGAGTGCTTACAGGTACTTAAGCACCGTTCAAATAAAAATAGGGGTCCAATAAAAATGGTTGGTCACTCATGTTCTATTTTTTGGCATTCTCCAGAGTCTGGCAGTCAGTACTGGAACAGGCGATGGGGACTTCGAGAAACTCAGTGCCATTCTGGCAGCCGTGCCCCAGCTGCAGTACATCTGTGTGGATGTTGCCAACGGTTACTCTGAGCATTTCGTTCACTTTGTCAAAGACGTGCGACAGAAATTTCCTTCACACACCATCATGGTGAGGGCACCTCCTTCCTTCCAACACCACACATCATGTAATAAACTGGATGTTGACAGTAATATATGTGTAATAAAGGCAAACAAATATTAGTATTGTCAGTAAGGTATTGGGTTAAGGTGCGGAGTATTGCTTTAACTTCCTTGTATAGGCAGGCAATGTGGTCACAGGGGAAATGGTGGAAGAGCTGATTCTTGCCGGTGCGGACATCATCAAAGTTGGCATTGGACCAGGTGGGTGAAGTGAGACAGTGAGGGTTCGTTGTTTCGTCTTCCAGTGTGATAATGAAAATTTTATCCATTGCTGTCTCAGCAAGTTCCTGCAGCGCTCCACTTACGTTCTTCTAATTTCCTCTGCCTGAGTGTAGGCTCAGTGTGCACCACTCGTAAGAAGACAGGGGTGGGATACCCACAGCTGAGTGCAGTGATAGAGTGTGCAGATGCAGCACATGGCCTTGGAGGACACATTATCTCTGTGAGTGTGTTATTTTGTGTGAAAGTTGAAATATACTGATATAGCATGACTTAATATTAGAAATATTTAAACTGAAAACAGCTGAAGGCTGAATGATAAGCACCACTTCCACTTCTAGAATTTGATCTTCCTGCTTGTTCCAAAATGGTGCCTGAGTGATGTCATACACAACCAACCTATGTGACCACCTTGAACTTGAACTAGATTGATGGATTATATGTTGACTGAATGTTTAACCTTTCATCATTATCTAGGATGGTGGCTGCACTTGCCCAGGTGACGTCTCCAAGGCTTTTGGTGAGCTGCATTAACACAATGCAAAATGTAAACCCTTCCCCATTACGTAAGCAACCGCATGACATGAGAATCGTTTGCTCTGCTTGACTGACAGGTGCAGGGGCAGACTTTGTGATGCTGGGGGGTATGCTGGCCGGGCACACAGAGAGTGCAGGAGAGGTTATCGAAAAGAACGGGAAGAAGTACAAGCTCTTCTATGGCATGAGCTCAGACACAGCCATGAAAAAGCACGCAGGAGGGGTGGCTGAGTACAGGTAAGATTAGTGGAGAAGTGACTGCTGCAGTTTGAAGCCATTGTTATTAAACCTTTGCGCATGCTGTTGTCTAGAACTTGCTGTTTGCGCACTCTTGTCTAGAACTTGTCATGCATTCACTCCTGTCAAGAGTGCCATTTTTAGACTTGTAGCCCATATGTTGCTGTACACTGCCACTCAGTACCCCTTTCAGACCACTGCTGACCAAATATTACCACATTGCCCCGAATATATGTTTTTTTCTCCTTTCAAAATGCACATGAAAAAGTTATAGTATCTTACATTCAATATAAAAGTATATTCTCAACACAGCAATGACACTGTTGGGTGCAGAGTGTCAAAGCACCCAATTAGGTCTGGCCAGCAGTCATCAGAAATGACCGGAAATGCAAATATTGATGTCCAGAATTGTAGACTAATAATAGATTAATTTAAATCCCATACCATTCCACAAATTGTAAATTATGTTTAATCTGCAGTAGAAATTCTAAAGCATTTTTGAACATGGATGACTTCCCAGGGCCTCAGAGGGTAAGACAGTAGAGGTGCCATACAAGGGACCAGTGGACGTTACCTTGCGAGACGTGCTGGGTGGGGTTCGCTCCACCTGTACCTACGTTGGTGCTGCCAAGCTGAAGGAGTTGAGTCGTCGCACCACTTTCATCCGGGTCACCCAGCAGCTCAACACAGTCTTCGGCAATGACAACTAGGTGTGAAGTTTAGTAATAATACTAAATACCATACTTGTTTTGCCAAGGTACCCAAACCAAAGAAGGTGCATGGAGATGAGTCAGGGGCTCAGATCTTAAATTACATACATAGGGCCTTATTTACTGATCCATTTTAGAAGATAAAAAAAAACTCAAGCATGTCCATTATATTTGCATTTGCCATTTTAGTACATAAAGACCATTGCCCTAATTCAAAATCGAAAGAAGATACCAATCATCCTTCCAAGGGGATGTGGAATATGACATATACATCCACTAGCTTGTAATCTTCCTAACATTAATAGAAACCAGATAGACAATGATCGCAGGTTTCAGATCTATGTGGTCATCCCCTCTAAAATTTAGATTTAGCCTCAGGTAATCTTTTTTTTTTTTTTTTTAAACTTCCCATCTTTTGATGCCTACAATTGTTAGCTTTTGCTTGGTTTCAACTATTCTTATGAATTAGTGTTGACACTGCACAACCTTTAGGAGACTGGGTCCATCATCACATTCCTAAATAAATGTGTTTTTGTCTAGATATTTGAAGAGTATTTCAACACATTTCAATTCCTTTCATTTCTTTTCAGTTTGATGTGCATGTTCCTTTGCAATTCCCACATGATACATGTGAAACCAGTCCTTTATTTGTGGAACTTACGTCTAGCAAGGCGTCTTTAATGCAACATAGCCGGTGTCACTGTCAAACATTAAAATAGAGCCTTATCTACAGAACTGTGGCCACAGCACTTTCTTATATTTAGAGATAAGGGTTTTTTTAGGTGCTAGACAGCAAAATTTACATTATTGTGAGACACAATTCAGATAAATCAATACCGTGTTAAATGCAGTATTGCAATGACATCGTTACATTTTTTTATGTATTTGCAAATGAGCAAATGAGAAGTTTTAGTATGTAAACTAGTGTTCATTTTGTTGAATTCACTGCCAACAATCTTGACTTCTGATGAGGTTCTCAACAGTTGTGTTCTATTGTACTTAAATTTCACTGCACTTGCCACTTCTGTAGTTTTTTTCAGTGTTAGAACAAACATTCCTCTATATATATATATATATATATATATATATATACACACACACACACACACACACACACACACACACACACACACAGACACACACACACCGAATTCATATATATATATATATCCTTGAATTTGCTAAAGTCATCCACACAAAATAAATATGTGATTGAGGATTTTAAGTCTGTACATGTTTTTTTTTTATATAATAATAACTCTTGGTGAATTAGCACCTTTCCTTGAGCATAAAGCATGCTAAAATGGTCCAAGAAACACATTGAACTACAATGAAAACTGGAGTCACAGGAGCCCTGGAACATTGGGGCATGACAGTTGTACTGTCAGCATTATTTATTTGGAGCAGGTCTTTCACACAAGTCTTTACTAAAATATACATGCCACATATACATGCCACTGTTCCAATAGTGAGAAATTAAAGAAAATCAAGGGCTTCCTAAAAACATGAATTCACTACTATTTAAAGATTTTGTAGCAAAAGTGTTTTATTATGTTAGTAAAATATGTGATGTAGTGTATATGAAGATCTTTTTTATTATTATTTCTAACATATTTATTAAGTTAAATCCATATTTAATTATCTTAAGTACATAAAGCAGTTCCTTAGACAGACAACGTGTCAAAATCCAGAAAGGCCTATTCACATGAACGGATTACTCTCACAAATACTTGTGGCACTCTGGGTCTTTTTCCTCTTACACTAGTAATAATTGTTCGTTATGATGTCCCATTGCCTAGTTTGGTTTAATTGCCTGTGTCTTCAGGCACCTGTTCTGAGGATTTCACATAGCACTTCTGTATATGGTGTACAAATCATACGGCCACAGTGACATTTTTGGGACAGCTGAATGGATGCAGCATTGAAAGGTGTGGGCTGCATTTTTTTGCATGGACAGACCCACAAATTAGCTATTTGATTCACAGAATATCTTTGTGATTCATCCATCAGTGTCACAAAAGGTAATAAACAATATGTCGTGTCTACCTGGATCTCGTACAGAAGAACTTTTTTGTTGAATGTTCCTCTGCTGTAAAATTGCAAGCATTTTGAGTAAAAGTCCCAGAGAACTTCCACCGTTGTCGGATAGGTGTCATATTGTGTTCTGGCTTTAATACATGAATGATGTCTGTTGTCAAGGGAGAGTTTGTTGTTCTGCCATTTTAATCCAACTCTCCCTCTGGATTTCCTATCCGAAATGCCAATGCTCCAATCACAGTTTTTAGAGAGCTTGGCAATCCAGTGAAGGCCGCGTTGTATGCCGTCCTGTTGAGCGAAAACTGTGTGGGTGGTGTATGGCATTGTTGGGGTGTAGAACAGTGTCTTATGATCCAAAGACATTGACATAGCAGGTCCCAGGGTCTGAGGGTCAAACTTGATGTCTGAGAGTTCGCCTTCTACTTTCGGGTTCTGATGGTGTTCAGGATCAACCAAGACCATCAAATTGCATTGGAGCTTAGCAGCATTTTTCAAAATGCCTTCCCCACATTGCTGAATGTTCATTATTAGTTCATCCCGTTCTTTTTGCAGCTCTAAGCCTTCTCTCAAGTCCACAGCATGGGCTCTGTTAACTGCACTATGGACACCAGCAAACTTCTGCAAGAACACAAATGCTTCTTCATCCATCAATGCAGCCTCAGTGTTCTCTCTTGCTGTCCTGATGGCTTCCAGGCGAGCTGAGACAGAGGTCTGAACACTCTGTAGATTAAGTTTACTCAGGGCACACACACTTTTCACCAAATTACCTCTGGAAGCTTCCAGCTCGTCCCTGTGCTTTTTTTCCCAGCGCCGTAATTTCTGACCTTGGCCCTCTTTCTCAGTGAGCAACTTGAGCTCCGTCTTTAGTTTCTCCAACAGCTCCATGTGTGCTGAGGGAAGAGTCTTCATGTTGTGGTTGCGGTGCTGGTGCTCAATGGAACAGGCGACGCAGACACAAGAGCAGTCGTCCAGGCAATAGTATTCCAGCAGTTTACCGTGCTCGGAACATTTGCCGACTCCCAAAACTCCATCTGAAGGGTCCACCAGTGGGTGAGTCTGCCAGAAGACGGGTCTGGTGAGGTGGGTCTCCAGGTGCTCAGCGCACATGGAGAATTCACATTTTAGACAGGTCTTCAAAGCCGGCGTCTTCCCTTCCACACATATATCACACAGCACAGGTGTAACTGGAGCAGACGCGCCATCTTGCATATTCTTGCTCTGACTCTTTTTCATCTTTTCTTTGTTTAAAGTCGTGTCTCCTGATTAAAACATTGCTAGCAGGATTGCTTTTACTATGCTAGCTTGTCCCTTTTTCTCTGCAACTGCAGTGAATCCGTCTCAGAACAAAGACTGATCAGTTATATAATATGCAATAAACTGATAGATGGGACAATAAAACAGCCTGTGGGTGGAAAAAAGGGTGAAGTCCAAGTGATTATGCGATGCACATGGTGTGCATGTTTTTTATTATGGCTAATTCCACATAAGTGATCTAAGCTCAAGGCCATTATTTTGCAACAGATCAACATCTGTTTAAATAACAGTTAAATAACATAGTTTAAATATCTTGGGGGAGTGGACATGAATTTCATCAAAGTCTATATAAATAGGAGTATAGCATCAGTGAGTGGTATAAATACAGCCCCAGCATGGGACAATGCCAACACCCCAGACAACTGCATATAGTATTTTCTCTTCATTTATAAAAATGTGTCCCTTTAAAATATGTATGGTCTGGGTTTATTAGCTTTTCTTACATTGTTGTTGTTCCTTTATTGGAACATCGTTGTACCTTTACTGCTAATAGCTGGAATAACTGATTCAAGATTGTGTGTAAAAATCCAATGCTAGCAGAAACCGGCTAACCTGTGAAGCCTGTATAAAACAATTACAAAACGATCTTTTAAACAGGCATTTTCTACAAGTGTTCAATAAATATATTGTGACCTGATCAAAAGAACTATCACACATGTACCAAATCGAATGTATAATGAATCGTTTGAGCATGAAATCCCAATGGTTTCCACGCCTCGCGTTCCCACTATTCCAAGCCCTAGCGGTCAGTTCGCTGGAACTGCAGCAGCAGAGTCTGAACAACGAGAGTCAATTGAGAGTCGCCGATCTGTTCAATAGAAGCGGCCGATCTCTGCGGCCCTCGTCGTGCTGCGGGGCACAATGGAAAAGCACCATGAATTCACAACTAGCCAAGGCTAGCTGACCAGCGGCCCGGGTCGCAGCAGATATTTATCTCTGCCTTGGAAACCAAATCTAACCTTCCTACGGTAGCAGAGCCATAAAAGCCATTTACGCGTTAGCAAGCGTTGTTAGTGAACCAAAAACAACACAGCGGAGGGGGACGCAGCATTTGAACCTCGCTGGTAGGTGCTTATTTACTACTAGCGAGACATCTGGACATTGCACACGATTCAGCACGTTCGCAAATAGGCTTTCGTAAACTTCTCTGAACATCTGCCCATTTTTCGGTGAGCAGGCTGGTTGCGTTGCAAGGTTGTACGGTTGCAATGTGCTAGTATTGCAACTTTGGATCGTTTGACTAAAATTTCAGGGTTGTTTACTATTGTGCCGTTGCCGTTTGGTCTCGGGGCTGCGTTCTTCACTCGAACATGTTCATAAATGACTTCCCAGGCTGCTCTCCCCCCTTCTGACAGATTACTCGGAAATACGTGCCTTTTAAACGATGCTGAAGATACACACGGAGCCAAACGAGGAGGCGAGGGGACGGGAAGAAGGAGTGGTTATAAAAGAGGGGGGAAGACAAGAGAGCGAGGAAGACAGCGGTGAAGTCCCCTTCACAAATGTAACCCAGCTGGACGGTGCTGGGAGTGGAGGCCATGGAGATGGAGGAGAAGAAGAGGAGGAAGAAGAAGAAGGGAATTTGCCCGACGAGCATGTGGGAGAGGGTCAGCAAATGTTAACTTCTGGTGAGAGGAGCCCCAACGAAATGGCGAAAGAAGGAACCGGGGAGGTGAGGAATACGGTACCCCCATACCACCCCTACTCTGCTCCATATTGCCCCTAATTGCATAATCTAACAAATAACTGGTTGTTAAATTAATAAATACATTTTTTTAAATGCCCCTGAACGGTGAGCGACACGCTGATTATCTACGGACTTAATGCTGGTGCTGTGATGTTAAATTCAATAAAAAAATGCATAAAGCACAATTTTAATGTCACACTCTTCAATAAATTTGCCTTTGATACAATTAAGTTACCATATACTTAAGTTACCATATACTATATACTAGATTTCCTGTCTATAAAATGCAAATAATGTGGAAGGACTGGCAAGTATGATGAACAAAGAGAAATTTTTGTGAGAAAGTCAGTGTTGCAGTCTTTCCTGGCAAAAGCTTAATAAAAAGCTTATGGAAAGAATATTCTGTTCATAGAAATGTGTAATTACACACGCACACACAGTTTTCTTTAAATATTGCTTAAACCAAGCAATCAATTAATATAGTGACCACTGATATCAGTAGCCACTATAGGTTGTGTTCCTTACAGCTAGTTCATTGTCTCTAAAAATGTTTTTCTTCCGTAGATTGTTGTGTGTGAAGACCCAGCATCACCCTTGACCCCTAAGGGTTGTGATCAGGAAATAAGCCAAAGAACGAATGCTGAGGAGTCTCCCTCAGAAGATGTCAGACTAAGGAAAAATGATGACTCTTCTGAGTTTACAGATTCTGTCCAGTTCCAAAGAAAACCCCCTCCTGCCTCAGACAAGAGCGAAGCTGAGCAGGCATACGCCTCTTCCCCTGTCACAGCCACATCAGGCCTCAACCAGACACACATGGTGTGCCTGCCCAAGGTGGCAGAAAAGTTGAGGTTGGTCTGGAAGCGGGCAGAGCACATCCAACCTCTGGATGGTCAAACTGCTTTGGTGGATGCTTTCAATGCTTTTCCCTACCCCACTTTTCAGGAGACCAGTGCCCTGGCCCTCCAGTGTTCTCTGGAACTCGAGCAAGTCAGGGTGTGGTTCATGATGCAGCGTGTCCGCTATGGAATAAGCTGGGCTGAGGAGGACATTCAAGAGACACGGAGAAAACTTCAGCTCCTTCATGCCGAAGAAGTTGAGGAAGAGCAGTTGGAGGAGGTGACAGAAAACTGGGGCATAGGGCTAGAGGAGGAGGATGAAGATGAGGAGGAGGAAGAGATGATGCGTGCCTTCGGAGCGAGTGAGACCATGATTAGAGAGAGGAGGCAGGCTTATGCACAAGCCTCCTTTGGGACCTTCTCGCTCTCCTCATCACAAAACCAACCTCGTCAACCCTGCCTCAAGCAAACTCCTGACCAGCCTCATCAATCCCCAGCCCAGCCTCAACCCCACTGTCCTCCGACTCAAGACATCCACCAGTCTGTACCCACAATGCAACAAGGCCGAGTGCGATCCAAGAAATCCAAAGCACAGCTGATGATGCTTCGGCGCAGCTTTGTACGTAACAACTGGCCCTCTGACAACGAGGTCCAGAGGCTCCAGGCCACCACTGGACTTGGTCGCCATAACATTCGGAAGTGGTTCGCTGACAGCCGGTACCAGCTACGCAGAAGTGGTGCCCGTTGGCATGACAAGCATGATCTGTCTTCAGCCTCCCTCAGGTCTGCCAACTCTATACCTCGATCCAAAGACTATAAGTGGAGGCGAACTCCAAAACATCTCCAGGGGAAGTCTTTCAGTAGCAGCCAGTGGCCTGGTAGTTCACGTCCTGGGGCGGAGATTGAAGTGGAACTCAATGAGGAGGATGGCATGATGGCCATGTTTAATAGGACCAAAGAAGAGAACAGCGAAGTTAATGTGGATGGAACTTACCTCTCAGTCAATGGTCACTCAACGGCCTTCTCCTCGGCCTCATCCGCCATTCCCTCCAATTCATTTTTGGAGAAGAAGAAGAGGAAGAAGACGCTGGAGCAGACGGAGATTCTGCGCAGGAGTTTTTTAAAATGCCAGTGGCCCTCGCCGGAGCAGTACCAGAGACTCGAGCAGCTCACCGGCCTACCACGCACCCAGATTATCCACTGGTTCGGGGACACTCGCTATGCAGTCAAGCATTCCAGGCTGCGTTGGATTAACTCGGACGAGCGACAGCACATTGCCGCAGGGCTCAAGCAGCAGCAGGTGGATGGAGGACGCCAGTGGGGCGGCAGGCGACAGCCCCCAGAAGCCCTCGGTTCTACACCACCCTACACCAACCATGGACCAGCATCCAGTATCAGCGGTGGGGCTGAGGCTGGCAGCAGCCTTGACCACTCGGAGGAGCTGGTGAACGGACCTGATTTCAGTAATTGGTGTGAACCCTGGGAACTAGAGTAGAATTTGGAGAGTAGTCAAGCTGGACTGTCCCTGTCAGTGGTGGTTCTCATCCCAGGTCTCCATGTCTCTAGTTGTCATCGCCTTTTGGTTTATTTCTGTGTGTAAGTTCACTACGTTTGCTGCAGACACAATTAGCTTTCCCCTGAATCTGTCTTTGGATGAAACTGAATGGTTAAGATATTAAAGCAATATGATGGACGTTCCACCTACTTGGACCAAATCCGTCTACTAGTGGGAGGATTGGTGACTGAGAACAGATGCTATTTATTTATTTATATCTGTGAAGGGCTGACATCCGACCTCTCTTGGCCCCCCCCCCCCCTTTGAATGTGACCGTACGATGAAAGTGTTTTATCAAAATGTCATATTTACTGATGAAAATGATATGTGGTACTGTTTTCAGTCATAGGGAAACTCGTCCTAGGTCTTCTCGTGTTCACTTGAATTTTGTAAATGGACTTTAGTTTAAGCAGCAACTGTATTAAGTCCAATATGTTTTCAGATTTTATACTAGTTTAGTTTTTAGATCTTCCCAATGAAAGATGTCACTCTCATGACATATGCAATAACACAAATTCAATTTCATGATGAATGTTGCTGCAGTGAGGTGCACCTTTGTATTTGGAAATAGGAAGAGAAGGCAACTTTGTGGCTTTGGACATTTATTTGATGTGAAAACTGAATGAGAATAGAGATTACATAATCATGTGGACTCCATGTTTTTATTTAGGTAAAAAACAAAAGTCTGCTACCAATTTTGAATTAGCAGCAGAATACTATGCACATGCCAGTGTACACCAAAATATGTCCAAATGTTTACTTACTTGAAAGTAATAGTGCATTATAATTCTCATGAATTCCATTAAAGTGCAAAACAAAATATGTGCAAAATTGATTAATGTTGATTCGAACCTTCAGTAATTAGGGTTTGCATGGTACATCATACAACACTGTTTTAAATTAGTCCCAGTATTCCTCGTGTCTGATTGCCTGTGACTGCCAGAGATCCGCCGCAATGATGCGCTTAATTGTGCTGGCACACAGGATGAGCATGTGACCAGCTGCTTGCAGGAAATTGGAGGCAACACGAAGGGCTTCCCTATCAAATATAACAAAACAATTATTAACTACCATACACACACACACACATACATATACATACACAAAGAAAACTGCTCTGTGTCTCTGGTATGTGTGGATTTGTGCTTCTTCTATACACAATACACACACTAGAATCCGTAGACACCATAGAATCTTACTACTAATTCTCACTCACCTCAACACTTTCTTGGGTCCAAGGCACTGGAAGTCTGCACTGACCGTGTACAAGCCCTGGAAGGTGGCCTTCACATTTAACGAGCCAAACACATCTTTCGGGTTTAAACGATAAAGGTCAAAGGTGACTCTTGCAATGTCCCTGCCAGTCCTCGGCTTAATATCTGATGGTTTGGCAACTGTGTGTCTCTGAGGAGCCTGAATACGCAGATACTGATAAAAAGGTTAGTTGGTCAAACTGTACATTACATACTGTACCACAACCGGCCTTTATCATTTTCTTGTTGCCAGATTACAAAAACTAATTATAATTATTTAAAATTACATTATCATTACATAGCATTACATACACATTCCACTATTATTGGCACTCCTTGTTAAAAGGTTTAGGGAAGAAAGTCACACTTTGTTGAAGTACCTTTGGCCTTCTCTTAAACTAAAAAATATTATTAAAGAAAAGAGGTTGACTCCTCTGTAATAAATACTTTGTACAACCTCAATTTGCCAATAATATAGCTTGGAGACTTCATCTCTTCAGCTCACTCCAAAGGTTTTCAACACTGTTCAGGTCACAGGGTAGAGAACAATTTATCACATTTCCAGTTAATAACCATTTTTTAGCATCTTCATGTGAGCAGCTTTTTTTTAATGTTCTTTTCCTGACTCATAAATGGCAACACACCTCCCGTATTTGGATTGGGAGTTCTCATGATGATGTTTGGCTGAAGGAATTGATTCAGTGTCTCCTCATATTTGTATCCCAGTTGATCCGGAAGTCAGTGGGCAGCCATGAAAGGGTCCTAGGGAACAGTGTGCGGGGACGGTTCTTTGCTCAACAGGATCTCAGTGGCACCTCGGCAGTTTGGGATTTGAACCCACAACCTTTCAGTTATGAGTCCACTTCCTTACCGGCTATGGAAGTGAACTTCAGTTACATTGTTTCAGATTCATGGTTGCCAACAAATGTGGTACATGTTTTTGTAAAAAAATATATATTTATTTCTTGATGAGGGATCAAAAGTTTCAATCAAAAGGCAAATTCTCAATGTACAATAAAGGTACGAAAAACAAATGGTTTCAAGAGGTGCCTGTAATAGTGGAAGCGACTGTTTTTTGGCATACCCACACATTAATTACTACGGTGTCTTGTGAAGTCACAAATGGCAACAATGAGGAGACCACGTGACATACACATACCTTCTCAGAATGGTGGCTCCAGTTCTGTCCTGGTTCTAAGACCATAAAAACTGTGTTGTCTGGGAGGGCTTTGAGGAACTCTTCTGAATCCACTTCTGTCCCGTCCTCCTCACAAACCACAGCAAACAGTGAGGACAGTAGTAGGACCTGGGACACCTGTGAGACACAACAGAAGCGTTCATCAAGCTTTCTTATATTCTGAGAGCAGCCACCACACTGTGAATAAAGTGGAATAAGTCTTGTCTAATTATAATGATGCATTTTTCCTTTTATGTATAATTGTATGTGCATGTATTTTGAACCCTTTTCTGCTTGTCACCTTCTCTCTGAGCTCCTCTAGGGTTCCTGCAGTTAGCCCTTTCCGGACGCTCCGGTCGTAAGAACACACTCTGAAGGGGCGCTGAGGGGCTGCCCACACGCGGCGGGACACTGACCTGAGAGGAATGGAGGGAATACTTCATATATCTTTCATCCCATATACAGATTTAACATTGTCAGTTAGTTATGGATCAGATAAAAGACCTCATTCCTGCTTTATATGAGACCAATAATCATGTTTAAAAGTTATCTACACCCCACCCTCATACAAACACACAAACAAATGTAGCAATGAAGAAAGGTCTAATGTAGAAACAAGTTGTCCGAAATGGGACATAAATTGTATGTATAAATTCATGAATAATGATTATTGAGATAAAAAGAAAAGAAAACTGATACTAACAAACTCACTTGATCAGTGTAGATGTTGTGTCCATGTTAAAGAAAATCTCCTACTTCCACCTTCTTCTCCTGCTTCTCTGTCAGAACAGAAACTGAGTCCTTCAGAAGAGAGTTTGTTCTCTAACTGGTCAATGTCCGGCTGCCCTGCCATTTTATCTGACTGGACTTTAGAATGGCTTGCATGATCAGACAAAAAATATCTCATGGGGCCAAAGTCCCTAACTCTGCGATGTTATGCATCTGAGTGGGTATGTAATTTTACTACACCTGACCGCTTCTAACATTCCCCAGCATCAACTAACAAAATAATCTGTTCCTGTAGACGGTAATTCAGTCCAGTGTCACCAGTGTCATCCTTCCATTGCCATCTTTTGGCCACATGGGTCACAGTACAGAGAGTCCTCATCTTATTTTTTATTTACTTTACTTTACTTTACTTGGCAGATGCTTTCATCCAAAGCGACTTACAAGAGGAAGACACCAGCAATTCTCATTTGGTTTCTATAGATTTTGAGTTACAAAACTATGAGCCCTGATCAGGCCTAACTAACATGCTAGGGAATTGTTAAGTGCTAGACTATTTTTTTTAATATAGGACAATATATAATATACTGTGTTAATATACTTAAATATTGCGAAGTACACGTTGTGCCCAAATTTAACCAACTAATTCAATATTGCAAATATTTAACAATAAAAGAGTTTTAGTTTCTAGTTAAATCACACACCTGAAATTTCACTACACATAAAGCACTTTTTATATGGCGTGGGTGTTGGTCTATATTTTTTATTGTCTCTGGCATATTATTATGTGAATAAACAAAAAACAAATAGGAGCTAATTATTTTAGCACATACAAACTAATATTATATATAACATAGAATTATATGCAGAATAAGAGCAAACAAATACGTTTCATTTTAAATTATTTACATATTTACTAAACACACTTCGTGTAGACCGTCTTTACCAAGCAGTGTGTATTACACACGCAACATCATGCCGAGAAACCCGGTGTGTGAGTGTAGTGTTCACGTCGAACATGCCCGAAAAGAAGCTCGACGGACGAGAACGAACACGCCCCAGCTGGCCCGCGTCAGCGTAGCGGAAGTTGGACGGTTCGGGTTTTTAGCGCGCTTTGCCTTGTGAGGTTTTTTTCCCAGTCGAGACAGAAGTATGAGCTCCAGTCGGTTTCGGCTGTAGATCTTACACTGGATTTCCCTTCACGCAAACCAGAGAGTTTATTTTAATCGGCTGGATGTAAATGATCGTTAATACGTCCTTTGTCCTCAAAGATGGCAAATGAAGGTATGTTCATGCTTCTCTGTTTAGCTTTACTTATTTTGCCATTAAAGTGATGCATGAGCTCGTTATTGGTGTCTCCTCATCACAATCAGTCATCTAGGAGTCTAGACAAAGAATTACAAATGACTATGATCATCCAATACATCCTATACAATTTTGAATATACACTATATTTGTGAATGTAGCTTCACCATCTGATTAGAGTCAGTTGAGACTTGTCTATATCACAATAAAAATATGTGACTTATTATACAGGAAATGTTCATATTTATATATTTGGAAGGGAAAAGTCACCCTTTAAAAACAGTCTGCAGTGGTGGGGCATTTTTAATGTCGTTTTGCTGATTTTAGTATCTCTCCTTCCAGATGCAGCTCTACCCATCTCCACCCTGAGTCTCCTGGCCCCGCCCATGCGCCTGGTGTCGGCAGCCATGTGGAAAGTCATGCTACAGCGGGATGTGATGCACTATGGGAAGCTGGAGCAGTTTGTGACTTCTCTCTGTCAGACCGTACCTGGCTTGTTGGGTTACAGACACCAGGTCAAGCTGACTTTGGGTCTGCGAGCACGGGTAAGTTCCTCTGGGGGGACGTTTTGCTTGTCTAGTTCATCTATTCTGATATTTTTCCATTTGACCTGTGTGCTGTCAGATGATTCTGGAGTTGTGCCGTGGAACAGAACAACCAGAACAAAAAGTTGTCCTTGCGCAACTGGACACAATCCCAGGAATAATTCCTTTGAATAATGGCAAACAGGTTTGTGAAGCTCATACTAACTTGATGGTGCCAACATTCTCAGTCGGCTGTTTACGTGTCATGTGATTTGGTACATCTGAGTAAAATAATCTAATAATCCTGCTTGTATTTTATTCAGCATCAATATACAGTGCAGGGTGTGTACAGTGTTCATTAGTCTCAATGTGCTCCTTTTAGAGGAAGGACCTGAAGGTCGAGATGACTGTTAGGAATTTCCAGACGTTAGTGCAGAGCCTCCTTGGAGATCCTGAACAGAGACGGCTCTTCTTCCAGGTAGGAAACTGCATTAGAAGATAAATGGAACAGCTGTCTGGACGAGAGCATACAATGTCTGCCCAGTTGGAGTTCACCTTTTAAATAAAAATAGAAATTCAACTAGGGCTGTAATTATCGAATATTTTTCTCTGTCGAGTGCTCTGTCGATTTTATTTTCATAAAGTACTTGAGTACTCAACTATGCCAATAGTGTGTTATGCAGCATGAAAGGTATTCATATCATTCAATTTCATTAGACTTCATTAGACTGGACATTTCTCATTTTAAGGAAGACTTCCCTGATCAGTATGGGCCAGAATTTGATAAGGCGATGGAGAAGCTGCTGTGGGAGTTTCTGATTCGACTGGACCAATTGCTGCCTGTCCCAGACCTAAAGCAGGTACCCCACCTTATTACTGTCGAAGCCCTTACCCCATTGTATCCCACCTTATTACTGCTGAAGTAGAGATAGTACATGGAACATGGAAGCTAGGGGCCTTTCTCTGAGGTTCCTCCTAATTTGTCTGGCAAATTAGTTTAAGGGGCAGTGTGTGCCGTTTAATTTTGGGACTTTTCTTTGTTAAACAAGGATTGCCTTTCCAGAAAAATATATTAGTTTATCTATTATTAGTTTTGGCAATGTAGTTGAATATAATGAAAAACCCACTGTTCCAACATTTGCTTTACCTGCTCTCATTGAAACATCAGCCTGTGTTGTTTCTTTTGTGTGTTTCAGACTGTGTCGTGGATGTCTTCTGCCCCTGCGGTCTTGGAGTGGTGTGCCGAATCTGCCTCCCAGCCCAAACTACTCAGAAGTTTGCTGCAGCATGAGAAATGCTTAGGACACCTAGACTCTGCTGGTAGGAAGACTGACATTTTACATAAACATGAGTTTGTATAGGTTCCAATTCCAATCTATGTGTCTACGCTCTTATAAGGGTTGGAATTGGCTCCTGCCATTGGACAAATACAGGTACATTTTTGGAGTGGCTTTTAAATTTGAGCAATCAGTTTACAAATGACCAGTCAGGGCAGCAATTCAAATGTCACATGAAAGGCTTGCTTGGTGTCATATTTTACAAAAAATATAAACACAGTCAAGTCCATAAATATTGGGATGTTAACACAATTCAATTTTTTTGGGCTCCTTACATTTGAAATGAAACAAACAAAATGTGTCTTAATTTGAGGGTATTTGCATCAAAATCAGGTGAACTTTTTTCAGTCAATTGCATCCTGAGGTCTGGAATGCATAGACATCACCAGCTGCTTGGTTGCATCCCTGGTGATGCTATGCCAGGCCTCTACTTCAGTTCCTGCTTGTTCGTGGGGCATTTTCCCCAAGTGAAATGCATGCTCAATCGGATTCAGGTCAGGTGATTGACTTGGCCATTGCATAACTCTCCACATCTTTGCCTTAAACCCTTCGGTTTCTTTAGCAGTATGCTTAAGGCCATTCTGCACTGTCCATCTGCACTAATGAGTTCTCATGCATTTGGCTGAATATGAGTGGATAATATTGCCAGAAACACTTAACATCTTGTGAAACAATAAACATCTCGTTTATTTAAAATCCATTCTGGAAGTGTGTTGAGCCAAACATATTTCACATAGAATTCTCAATATTCATGAGCCTGAATGTATCACTTGCTTTAATATTGATTGTGTATGTATGTTTATTTGAGTTACAATGTAAGTTTTAACATGTAATCTAAATGTTTACTTTTTATTTTAATTCATTTAATTATACAAAAGAATTATTGTAATCCGGTAGCTGGTAGACAAATTTCTGTGACAATGGTCACCACACCAACACAGTGCAAAGACTGTCTTCATATCACATGTATCAAACTCGCAGGCTGCGGGCCACATCCCACAAGATTAATTTTTATAGATCTATTATTATGACCCTTAGATATGAACCACTGATGACTCAAAATAAGTTAGGGAAATTGTTATTTACATGAGGGCTTTTCCTATTTGCTCTGAATTTTAATTAAATAAGTAAAAGTTCCCTTTGATATTACTAATAATGTATGAGAAGAAACACCATTTTTATTAGTTAAATATTTATTAGCCCAAATTTTGACAATAACAGGGATAGCCCCAAATAACAAAAATTGACTGTCAGTAGCGGGTGTTTACTTTATAGTTTGCCATTTGTGATGCCAAAATATCTGTATAAGTTTAGTTTGAGTTAATGAGCCATGCAGTGTAGCAGTAAACTGAGACTTGATAAGACTTCATTATCGGTTTTATAGATTTATAAACTGTCATAATTTTTGTATATACTTTTTCAGGCTGATAATATATATTTTTTATTATTTTTTTATGTGTGTTTTCAAGCAGTTTGGGGTTATTTATAATCTTCTTCTCTTTTTATCTCTTCTTTATAGCATCCCTTCTTCCCTCCACTGGTGACTCCATTCTGTCCTCCCTGTCTCTCCCTCCTTCTGGCAGAGTGAAGCAGTCCAACCAATCACAATCCAACCTGACTTCAAACAGAACTACCACCCCGGTCAAGTCTTTTTCACGCACTAGTGATAGACTTACAAGAAGAGTTTCTTCACCCATTGCTCCGGTCATTGGCCTGATATCTACTAAAGATCTCCCACATTCCACCTCAGATGGCAATCAAGAAACTTTTCCTTGTAGAGAAAGTGATTTTGTCACACCAGTTGTTCAAAATGATTCAAACATCCGCCTGAGGTCACACTTAAGGCCAATGCAGAAGAGTGTGGAAGAGGTGGATAGAACAAAGGAGAGTAGGCGAGCCAATGAGAGACAGCCAACTGATGAAAAGGACACATTCATCAGAAAATTTCGAGCAAGGGAACGCAGAGCCAGCAAAGCAAGTGAGAAGGAACACAAAACTGTGGATATCATGGATACCAAAAAGATGGATGGAGAGGTGGCCATTGAGCACAGTGGCTATATAAAAAAATTAGGAGAAGGGTGTGACCTGTCTGACCTTATTGCCTCATGCATGAAGCGCCAGATCAGAGTGGTCATCCCTCGGGTGGACGTCTCAGACATGAACCTGAGAGAACTGCGTTCTGCGCGGGACCAGAAAACAGTTGAGAATTCCTTGCCTGAAGCAACGTCTGAGACTCTATCCACAAAGAAGAAAGGCAGAATGTTGGCCCGGAAGAGGAAGCTGAGCACTTGCTCTCTGTCCTCGGATTATATGCTGTCTGACATGGCTGAAAAAGAGTAAGGCTGAGAGGGTCATTTCTTTTGAGGACTGAAATCCATTTTTAAAAATTCTTTCATGTGCCCATGTCATTAAATGGTTTCGTTGCTGTACAGGAACTGTGGCGGGTCTTTGTGCTTCTCCCAAGTCAATTTCATGTGGCAGGATAGCCCAGGTGAAAATACGCTTTGTATTCAATTTTGCATAGCTTGTCGCTTTTGCATCCGTCATACGACTCAAGGCTCTCGTCCTGTCTCTCAGGTAAGGTCTCCTTGTTTGGCGAAGATATAATCACTGATTCGGAGGATGAAGCCACCAAGAATTTCAAAAGAAAGGTGAGAAGCTTCTGCTTGATTTGTCGCATGTTCAAGTCTGTTTGTCAGACATGCTATGACCCTCCCCAAAACATCATGTAGGGCACTGTTTTTGAATTGCTAAAGGAAGCACTATGTACTACGCATTGGACCTGTTTGCTACTAAATGTCAAAGGCATCCTCAGGATTTAAGATTAAGATCAAATTATCCTTTAATAGTCCCACAAATTGTACATTAACATTGTCATGGCTGAAAATGGAGAACAAGGTGTACAATATTAAAGTATATTCAAATAAATAGTCTGGAAAAAACTGGATTAGTATTAAAAATATATGTTATATATATCTAAAAATATATTTATGATTTTATTCATAGACTATAAGTAAGGGCATATGTACAGAGTGGATATACACTACTCACAATAAGTTAGGGAAATTGTGCTTTTCCTATTTGCTCTGAGCTTTAATTAAGTAAAAGTTCCCTTTGATATTACTAATAATGTATGAGAAGAAACACCATTTTCATTAGTTTAATAGTTATTACTCCAAAAATTTTGAGAATAACAGGGATCGCCCCAAATCACAAAAATTTATAATGTCAGTAGCGGGTGTTTCCACTATTTGCTGCAATTACAGCTTGACAGCGACGTCTCATGCTCCTCACTAGCCTCAAGATGCTGTTCTGAGGTAATGCGCGCCACTCTTCCACAAGTGCTGCCAAGTCACGTGGGGTCGTGGTACGATCACTCAGTCTCTGCTTCAACTTGTCCCAGACGCGCTCTATGGGGTTGAGGTCAGGGGACATTGATGGCCATACCATATGAGGCACTCCAACTTCCTGAAGTCAAGCTGTGACAATTCTGTCATTCAGGCCAAAGCAGTGGAGTCAGTTGTGAATGGTTTGTCTGGAAACCCTAATATCCCTCATATCTTGTAAACGGGCCTGCAGCTGTGTGGCAGTGCATAGGTCCTTAGGTCCTGGTCATCATTGTGGGTCTGTCATGAACTCTGCTAGTAGTTCTGTGTCTTGATACAAGTCTGCTGATGACACTTTAAGACACGGCAAGTTCACGAGCAACATCTGACTGCCTGCCACCTGCCCAAAGGCGCACCATGGCCAGATGATGCTGCTTGTCCGTTAAGCGACGTTGTGTGTTCATGGCTGTTTGAATGATCAAATTTGACTTACTGACAATACCAGCTTTTAATACCCACAGAAATTGATGCCACATTGAGAAAGGTTGTCTCTTGGTATTGGCCCCAATATAAGGCACACCTTTACACAATGAGACCATTACATGGAAAACATAAAATGAGGTGTGTCTATCACCCCAATACAATTGCCTCCCTATCCCAAAAATGTCTAAAGTGAAACAAATGGCGTATGAATGAATGGAAATTGTGTGTGCTTGTTTGTATATGTAGTCAGCTGTTGTAGAGTCTTGACAGCGGTTGGCAGGAAAGACCTTCTGAATCTCTCCGTCCCACATAGTGGGTGCCGCAGCGTGCCACTGAAGGAGCTGCTCAGTGCTGTCAGGGTCTCCTGCATGGGGTGGGAGATGTTGTCCAATAGGGATGACAGCTTAGTCGCCATTCTCCTGTCATTGGGCGTCAGAGAACAGAGTTGGCCCTCCAGATCAGCCTGTTTCCCTAGCAGAGATGCTGCCCCAGCAGACCACAATGTAAAAGATGGCTTAAGCCACCACAGTCATAAAAAGTCTTCAAGAGTGGTCTTTTCAGTCCAAAAGACCTCAGCAGGTACAGCTTGCTCTGCTCTTTTTTTCCCGTAGAGAGCATCGGAGTTGTGGGTCCAGTCCAGTTTATTGTTCAGATAAACACCAAGGTAGCTAGCTCTCCACAGCCTCAAGTCCATACCTTGGATGTGGACGCAGTGGAGAATGTTTGTGCCTGCGGAAGTCTACCACCAGCTTCTTGGTCTTTCCAATGTTGATCTGGAGATCATTCTACTGGTACCAGTCCACAGTCATGGGTCAGTTCTCTGTGGTCAGTTGTCCCTATTTGTGATGAGGTTGACTATTGCAAAGTCATCAGAGAACATATATAGGATGCAGTTGGTAGAGTTGTGAGTTAAGTGTGCGGTGTAGATGGTGAAGAGGAATGGTGCCAGAACTGTTCCCTGTGGGCTCCCGTACTGCAGATGACCTTGTCCAACACACAGTTTTCACATTCTGTGGTCTGTTGGTGAGGTAGTCCAAGATCCATGTTGTGAGCTGACTATTCACTCGTCACTTCACAATGACCTCCAGGTAGGAGGTGCATGACCACATCATCAAGTACCAGGATGGTAGGTAAACTGTAGTGGGTCCAGTGATGTGCTCACCAGGGTCTTCTTTCCAACAAAGTGGGAAAAAGACAAGCAGTAGCAATCAGGTTAGATTTTGAGGCTGATATCAGAATGGACTGGGTTCTACAGTAGCTTTCCCCCCCTCTGTGTGGAGTACCTGTAATTGAGTCTTTGACTTCTCAGATTTGAAGTGTCCTTGGTGAACCCTACCTGAACCCTAACCATAAATCTGAATGATGGGCTTTGGTTCGTGAGAGTGATGTCACAGCCTTTTCACTGCCATCTTCAAATAAGACCACATTCTCAGTAGGGAATTTCTTAACCATTTGTGTTGTATTAGTTTTGTGCTTGTTGAATGTGTTCGTAAAATGCAGTTTGGCACAAGCTTGAGTTGCTTGAGTTACTGCAACATCAACCTCCTACAACCTGGACCTTTTAGACATATTCAGCTTGTGGTATAATGCTTCTCTTCATTTCCTATAGCTCTTCATGAAGCAGTACTGCAAGACCAAGCACAACACTTATGTGCCAACACTTCAAGAGTTCTGGAAACCGGGAGTGCACGAGCAGCCTCTGCACCCTAATGCCAGCAGGAAACGATAGAGCATGGAAATGAATGCTGTTTCCTTATTTTACTGGTAGACCTTCCAACCCATAATCATGTTTGTTTGTTTGGTTGTTTACTTATGATAAATTACAGGAAATATTATAATGAACTTTTGTGACCCATGTCAAAAACATTATGAATAAAAACAATGTATGTAATGTATTAATATTCATTTGAATAAAGTTTTTTTTTTTGTTAAAAAGCTTTACTTCTTGAATCCATGCACACCTTTTCTTCTCTATATCAAAATTATCACAACATCTTTGATATTTCTCCAGTAACCATTTAAGCTTTGGAAGTTTGGAAAGTAGTAAAATTATTTTAGTTCATGGAAGCTTTGTGTAGCTTGTGCAACCCCATAATAAATCATCTGCCCCCCCACCCAGTGTTAAATCACTATACATTTTTTTACATACACAAATCTCTGAACAATTATCTTACATTAGCTGACATTTGTCATTTATTGTGCTCTGACATGTAGAAGAGGGAAGTAATGTATTTCATACACTAAAGCCTGCAACTGATCCCTCCTGTGACCATTACGGTTTCACCAGTGATGTAAGAGGCATCATCAGAACACAGGAAGGCAATAACACCACCAATTTCTTCTGGCTCTCCAAGCCTGAGTGAGGAAACAAATTAAAACTGTGAGCAAAAAAAAAATAAATGTGAAACTAAAGATAGGTAAGAAAGCAGAAGGAACCTTTTAATGCTTAGCTGCTTCTTCAACTCATCTACAAGGTCTTCAGACTGCCACAACTGAAAAAAACGATGTTTCAAAACAGTGAGATTTCAGACAGGAAGTATTCACATTTCATGTTCTCTGCTGCCCCAATGTCAAAACGACTAGGCTGTATTAATGGATTCAGTTTGGCAAAATGGGGTGACTGAATGGCTCTTTAGAGAATAATTATGTAGCAAAGGCTCCAAATTCACAATTGGCTTTCAGTTCCTCTATATAATTACATTTTGATGATCATTACTTGAAGAAAACAGTAAGGGTGAGATCTGCATGTTTAACTTACCGCTGAGCTAAATCGGGTTTTAATGATTCCTGGTGCAACACAGTTGACCCGGATGTTGCTATTGGCAAGGTCAGGTGCCAGTGCCCGGGTAAGGCCTAGCAAGGCTGTCTTACTCACACTATACGGACCCAAAGCCTGAAGGTTAAAGGTCATAGGTTGAAAAGTGCACTACAATTAACTTGACAACTAAATCATATTCAACAGAAACATTTGACAAACCTGCATTGGCTGGTACCCAGCAATTGATGACACAAAAACCACAGACCCGCCCCTAGAAATGAAAGAATCATATCAACTGTCAAACACTGGACAATTTATTTCAAAGTAATTCAGCAAGTCTGTGTCTCACCCTCTCTTCTCCATGTGTGGCACAATAAGTTTGGTCAGCAGGAAAGAAGCTTTCACGTTGACATCTAGGATCTGGCAGAAGGTACGAATCACAGTAGCTCCTCAACTATTATTCAATAACACTTCAGAAGCAATGCTTATACATTATTATAGAAAACATTGTTTGTCCTAACCTTATCCCAAACCGCCTCAGTGGATTCCAAGATGTTTCCAAAGAAAGGATTGACTGCTGCATTGGACACTAAGATGTCTATGCCACCACACTCCTTCACTGTCTGAATGGAACAGTAACTTCAATGTATGTCTCTCTGTTGATCTTAATAATCATGTACTACACAAGAAACTAAGATCCACCAGGTGAAAACTCACCAGGTTCACAAGCTTCTCACGATCTTCGCGGTTACCCACATTGCATGTGGTGCCGGTGACTTGTATATGCTCGCTACGCAGCAGGGACACGGCCTTGTCCACATTAGCCTGTTTACGACTGCTCACCACAACATGAGCGCCTCTTTTGCCCAAAGCCTGTGCTGCAGCTAGGCCAATTCTGAAAGACACAAACTGAACTCACTGCAACTGTTCAACTGTGATGACCTTATGTAGTGATAAATGAACGCGTGTTCTGACAGAAAATCTTTCTGTGTGAAAGGGCATTGGATGACTGTTTTTGCATGAACTCTGGTCCATCTACAGTTGTGAAAAATATTATATATACACATACACATACTCACACTCATATAGCTTTTTCCACTCTACCCTAAACATACTCTTGATTTATATTAGATTTGACCGCTCACGTTATTGGTGTATATGTATACCAACATAGTTTGGCTCTAGCTCGGACACTACTTTCTGTAACAGGATGACATGATCATTGGCTGTACAGGGCTGTATGAATGAATGAATGAATGAAGAACTAGTTCAATAAACATTTTTACAAGAGAAAAGGCCAGGGATTGATTTAAAACCATTACACACCCATCAGTTGATGCAGTCACGATGGCGACTTTTCCTGACAGACTGCTGTGTGACATTGTCCTTCTAGCAGCAGCAACAGAGCTGGTAAGTAGACCCTTAGCAAACGATCTCAGCATTGGGTCTGTGTGAATAAAAATTGATTATTAATTTACACTAGAAAAGTGTAATTTTATGTTTATTGGTTGTTTCACCCATTCCCACACACTCAACTCTCTCAAGACATTGTAACAAAGGAATATGTCATAGACTGGGCACAGCCTATGGACAGTGCATTGGTTGCAACATATTGCAAGACATTTCAAGCTGCTGTGTGTTTAAATAAAGTGTAGCAATTATCACTCCTGTGTGTTTGACTGCCGTACTTACAGTGTAAAACAGCCAACAAAAAATAATATTAGGAATAAAACAGTCTCCTGTGAAAATTAGTACTGTATACAGTTTTATTGGCAGTATTTAACAATCCAAGCATTTTCAGAAATAGAACTCACCCTTTAGGGTGTTGAATGTAAATATACATTCATAAAACAAAATCTCAATTTCTCTCGAGGGACCTGACACTGGCTGTTCGCTGTACAGATGCGCATGCACGCAGCGCCAGAGACATTTTACCTTTAACTTTCATGTACTTTTGGGGCAGTGGTGGCCTAGCAGTTAAGGAAGCGGCCCTGTGATCAGAAGGTTGCCAGTTCAAATCCCGATCCACCAAAGTGCCACTGAGCAAAGCACCGTCCCCACACACTGCTCCCCAGGCCACTGTCATGGCTGCCCACTGCTCATCAAGGGTGATGGGTTAAAGCAGAGGACACATTTTGTAGTGTGCACATGTGCTGTGATGCACTGTTTCACAATGACAATCACTTCACAGTTCTTTTAGATGTACTGAATCTTTAGAATCAGTTCACTAAAAAGACACGTTCGAAAGATTTGTTCACCCAATCTAGAGGAGCCTGTGAACCCGACTCCCTGAACTGATTGTTGTGACTCTTCTTTTCAACAAACACCTTTGTAAAAACTAAACTCGTTTATAAATCGTGATGTTTTAATCCTTTGATATGCTATTTAACTGGTCCATTACAAATACTGTATAATTCACACTATACACAAGTACTACTCTGGTTTAATCAGCTCTAATCAAGGTAATACAAAGTCACTATTCTCATTGTATAAGAACATCCTCTTTCGTCCATTTGAATGTCCCTTTGGCCCATCTTACATCTATGGGCAGCAGAGGACTTAGCCGCTCCACAACCAAGCTCAGAAATATGAATTCACTACGCTGTTCAAGTGTACTCTTGCAGACAGTCTAATTGATTAGTATATATGACTCATAATCTTGTATTTTATTGTAGTTTTACTGTGTCTTGTATTGTTGTTTGTACGGTGTCCTTGTGTGTCAGAAAGGCACCTATAAATAAAATAAATTTACTCCACAGTATATTCAGCGAAGGATTCACACTGAACATAAATGTCTCCTAAATAGTTGCAATGAGTCGCATATTTTCTCAAACTGAGATTTATACACGACTTCTTACCTGCTATGTGCTACTGTTCATGCAATTTATGCACAATGCACTTAAGCAGAATCCATAGTCACTACCCAATGATGTCCTTGAGCATAAATATTTTTGTTTGTTCATTCATTCAGGCAGACAGCTCAACTGAACAGAGAGACAAACAAAACCACGCGAGAAAACGATTCGGCTCAGTACGGTCCTTTAAAAGATCCGTTCGTTTGAACGAATCGTTTCGCGAACGACACAATTTCACTGTGGAAAGTGACGTGGCTGATATGGGCCAAAGGTTACGAGTCGCGGTAAATGTTCGGACGCGCACCGCACACGCAGCTGCTTTGGGCAGCACAGCATTTTTACATTTACAGCGTTTATCAGACGCCCTGATCAATAAGTACAATAAGTAGTTACATGGACAGTTCCCCCCCTGGAGCAACTTAGGCTTAAGTCTCTTGCTCAGGGACACAATGGTAGTAAGTGGGATTTGAACCTGGGTCTTCTGGTTCATAGGCGAGTGTGTTACCCACTAGGCTACTACCACCTAGCTCGTGATAGTTCGTAACGTCCCCGCTAAACTGCGCGTTTAACTCTTATCAAAAACACGCAAGACTTGCCTAGGTGCACCAATGCATCACAATCTAAATATTCTGTCCGACGAGGGGAGACGCGAGAGCACGCCCGTCTACCCGCTAAGCAGCTTCATTTCGTTCGTAAAACGCGAGCAGCAACCCGGCCGCTGGTTCCGCGTTCGCAGCTTACCTGCGTGGTGTGCGAGGGAAACCTCGCAATGGCTTTTTTTTTTAAATTGCGCATACAAGCTCAAAGTGCGTTCAGCGCGACCTTCTGACGCTGAAGGCGGCCATGCTGACGACGGGCACTTCCTGCGGCTACCGTAGCGCGACTAGAATACTCCAGCCACGCTGGAAAAGCCTCACAAAACGCGCGACGGGAGAATACTGTTCGGAACTTCGCTCAGTGGTTTCTGAGCTTTACAATTATGAAAACTGCATTTAAACTGTATGATTTAAGACCACCCCCTTAAAAGGCAGAACCTGTGCCATATTCTCTCAGGTACAACAGCCATGACCTCCCCAGTCATTTGCACAGCTTCACTTTTCACTTCACACATTTTACATGTGCACACCTTTACATATTATGTTTAAAAACATACATTTGTAATATTTGTTTATATTTCCAATATTTGAACACTTGTAATTACTTGCAATATTGCAAGTAATATTGACCATGCACCAGTCACTCTGTGCAGCTCTGGTCTGCCAACTACCTCACTTGTCACTTCGTCACTTTAAACTTACCTCTGTTGCACTACATGGTTTTGCACTCTCCACCATGTGCCCTTATTTGTATATGGTGTTTTTAAAATTGTATATTGTGTTTTTTTTTTAAATTGTATTTATACTTTGTATTCAATGTTACTGTTTTTGTATTTAATGTTACTTGTATGGGTCAGAGAGTAACGTAATTTCAATTCTCTGAATGTCCTGTACATGTGGCAGAATTGACAATAAAGCTGTATAAATGTTTAACATTTTATTCCCCTACTGGAGTCAGTTCATTTTGCTGTTTACTCTCAAGCACATGCACAGTCATGTCAAATATTTATTGTGAGGCTGAGAAAATCTTGATTAATTAATTACAATCATATGCTTATGGAACCCAGGTAACATTGATGTTGAAAAAAACATTTTCTTTAATTGGGATTCAGTTTAATTTAAGATTTACCGGAGCAAAGAGGTATTAAAAAAAAAAAAAAAAAAAAAACAAAGTTAACAGTAATGGTTAAAATAAAATCTGCCAGAGTATGACTATTTTCCTCAGATAAGTAAAAAAAATTATATATATAAAATGTATTCATAAGAAATAAAATACAAAAGCATTACTCCTGTCTATATACGTCTTAGTCCCTTAATTCTTCCAATGGCATAGTAATCAGATCAGAGAAGAAACTGCCCTCATTGTCGCCTCCACCAAATATAAGTAAAGTCTGAGGGGTGCATTCTGAATCCTGGTCCTGCTCAGCCACAGGACCCTAAATGGGAGACAAAAAAAGAAGAAAGGGTGAGCGAGAGAAACAAACTAAACTAATTACATATTGGAAACCTAATATCAGACAGGGCAAAGGTGGGGAAAAAAATTATATTTTAACTGATTATCAACTGATGCACTGAAAATCAGCTTAATGCTAGTTCCAGGAATGTAAAGTGCAAGAGGCATCCTCGCTAACCCCATTACTTCTTCACCCTTCACAAATAAATCTGATTAGTAACAGAGGTTTATGGCTCTCTTTAACACTTTTGACCATACCAAAACCGGATCTAATGAGAAACCCGAGGATTCCACAAACATCTACCTCCAGAGATGATGTCGACATGGTGATAATTGAATGTCCGGCACGAGGGACTGAACTTAGCCTGGAATGGACCACAGTGGTCCAGCTGCTTGTGTCTACAAAGCAAGGACAAGACAAGTCAATAATAAGTTTCAGTTGTATTAGAACCATTAAACAAAGACTCACCAGTGTTAAAAATGAATGTGTCATTTAGAGCATTGTTTCCATTGTATCCTCCATGAACAAGAAATCGGGAGTCTGAGAGAAGGGCACATCCATGCCAGCTGTGGGACAACACCATTTTAAATTAATGCATTTCTTGATAGTCATACCCTCCATACAAAAGAAATACAATAAATAAAAATTCAATTCAATGATTTGCACAAACAAGCAAATTACTAATGAAAAGTACAGTTTTCATGTCTACCTTCTTGGGGAGGGAGGCGTCCCATAAGTCTTAACAGTAGAAAACTCCATCAGCCCTAAAACAGAAAAAACAAAAAGCTGAAAATAAAACTAAATAAAACATTTACAAACAAATAAAAATAAATGTATTTTAATGTCTGCACAATTACATAATTGTTAGGCGTGGAGAGAGAAGCACAGACCCAGCCATTCTTACTACAACAGTATTGCTTAATGGTGGCAATTTAAATATTCATTTTACGTTTGAAGAACTTTACTCCCCTCTCGAAACTCCACGTTTTGAGTGATGTTTCAAATGCTTTCTAAATTTGTTGTGCTTTAATAGCGACAAATTTGAAGAACTTTTTGCCAACATTCATCTGGTATCAGAAATACTTCCAGACAGTGGTCTTACTCTTAACTTTTTTTTTTTTTCACAAGCTTGGTGCTGCAGAACTATCATTCGCCCACTGCCATGTTTCTCTCATGTAAGTATCCAGGGAAGGGGCTGCCTGCTTCAATGCCTGTTAAAAATGGTTGTAATTTGCTGGCAATTTCCATGAATTGCCAGATGCAAAACTGGAATTTAAACATCAAGTGCTAATTAATTTTCGAAAATCAATTAGTATTTTAGAATAATCAATGCATCGCAATGCAGACGTGGACCGTTCTGCACCGATGTAGTAGAGAACTTGGTGATTTTCTCTCAGCGGCATAAAAATTCTGGTTAAAAAGTAGTGCTGGTAGTGACTGTGGCTTGCCACGTTAGCGTGTGCTGCATTCAGTCTGAAAGTGGTTTAAGATTTTTTCCAAAGGAGAACTACCAGTATATACACGACTGTTAAAAAGTGAGTGTGGACTGAACACCGACAGTTTTTCTGATCATTGTAGCAAATCATAGAGTCTACACAGATGAACGAGTCCTGAACTCTTGAAGAGAGAGAAAAAAAACCACACACACAATGTAGAACATTTTTGATTCTGGATGATGCATCGATGATCGTAATCAAATTGAATCATGAGACCACAGAAGGTTCACGTCTCTAGTAAACAGTGAGTCTGTGAGTCAACCTTATCTTACAAATCTGCCAGATCAAAACATGTACTACAATTTACAACAATGCCACATCTGCAGTGAAACTGAATGACAGCCATAATGACATAACATGAGTTAAGGAATGGACCCTTACCAAGATCCAGCATGTTCATATCATTAAAGCACACAGGTGTGTCCCAGCCTCCAAAGATAAAAATCTTCCCCTGAATCACACAAGCAGAATGTCTGGAGAGAAAAGGAGAAATGTGTCATAATTTTAAAATCGGTAAAAGCACACTGATCAGACACCAACCACCACACCCCGACAGCTTACCCTGAGCGTGGGGCAGGACGTTCTCCAGTAACAATCGGCTGGTACCAGATGGCCATCTCAGGACTGAAGATATAGATTGAGTCGCTGCAACCATCCGGCTCGGGGTTTGGGCAAGGAAACACCCCACCAAAGACAAACAGTTCCCCCCGAAAGAGACTGCAGCTGTGATATGCCAGTGGGGGGACTTTACCCTGCGCCTATTCAAAGAATTGTCACATAGAATCCAATGTCAGCCTCATTGGGTTTTATTTAGGAGCTGAATTGATGGAGCGATCAAGCAAATTAAAAGCAACAATGCTCTACATTTATGAAACTAAATATTTCACACAGAAATCATGAGGACAAAACCAAATATATAAGCATTTGTTTGGTAGGATGGTGATTACACTGACCTCCACCATGCTCCAACGCCAGCTCTGGGTGTCCAAAATGTGCATGTCATTGAACCACTTCTTGTTTTTAGAACCACCGAAAACAAAGATGCGCCTTGACTCTGGGTCATATGTGGCTGTGTGCCCAATCCGAGCTTCGGGTGTGGGGCCTTCAGCCAGCGTTTCAGCAGGAACCCATGAAAGATCCTCTGGCAATGATAAACTGTTCTTAAACATTCAAAGTCATTCAATTGTATTTGCATTTAAATATACAATACATTATTTTGGTAGCTACACTATGAGTGTTCTGGTATCCATTTACATCAAGTAGCATATAGATCAGGATTATGCTGATGTACTAAACTGAAATATTAATGAGCTCACTAGGTTTTCCCCCTTCTTAATTTATATATTTCGTGGCATGGAGACAGCTTAAAAAATTATAAAGAAAATAACAAAAGAGGGGAACTTACCAGTGCACAGCTTCCACATGGGGTCCTTGCAAAAATGCATCCTTGATCCCTGTCCTCCAATCAAAATGGCTGTTTGTGGGTCAATAGGGCAGAGAGTGTGGCCCCAGCGACCTGAGGGACTGTCCAGGGGAGCTGAGGAAGACAGTTTGAAAGAAACATGGCTCATATTATCACAACTAGAGAAAGAATAGGGGAAACAACATAAGTCTTAGGAAATTCATGTGAAAGTTAAAAATACCAGTTTGGGTTGGAGTTTTGCCCTGTCTGCCTTTAGGTTTCTGGGTCTGGGGAGTACGGGCAGATGCCCCCGGTCCACTGTTCTCATCTCCCTGGGGAAAGAGGCTACCACGGAGCGTCTTGCTGCCCCGTCTATGAGGCGTGTTCTCAGAGGCAGCACCATTAGGACACAGATTCTCCTGCCCTGGTCCATCATCTTCCTGCACCTCTTGTTTCCTCTTTCTTTTGCCATGAGCCTCACGGGCGACTCGGGGTCCCACACTGCCCTGAAAGATACGCAAGAAATTGTTTAAAGAGTTCAAAAAATGTCACTGATGCAATAACAAAGCAGGGAAATGTTGCATTACATGCTTTTATCCAATCGCACAGAAATTATTTGATACAGACGTGCAAAAAAAAAATTCTGAGACCCATTTTTGCCGTTTAGGTTGTTCTAGTGACAAACATCCAACCATTAAGTGTATAGTAAGAAAGTTTCTGATGTTCTGAAACATCTGAAATTACACATCATCATGATTGTGAGAAGGTGCATTTTGCCCTGTGTCTGCTCACAGATAAAAAACAAAACAAAACAAAACAAAACAAAAAAAAAAAACAGGAAGATGACATTCTGTAAATAAGTTCACAGCAAAAATTATCGTTGCCCAGCTTACTTGCGGAGTGACCTCCTTCCTGGAGACTGTTAATTCTGCATCAGAGACTCCATCTTTACTCTGTTCAATGAAACATAATCATGATTAAATAACTCACATTCTATAAAACCATAACTGTAATAATATACAAGCGATACAGACCATGCCACCCTGACCAACTTTCACGGTAACAGTCGCACCACTGGACCACACACCATCTTCCCAATATTCCCAACACAGGGACCTTGGAAATGTAATGCATGTTTGATTAGGTCTACATGGGCAGAATTATGACCCAAGCGCCACACCTTACTTGTTGAGAGGAGTCAGCTTGGCAGAAAGCAGCGGGTTCTTCTCGGCGTCCCGCAACTCCGCCGTGACGCAGGTGCAGCTGCCCCACCTGCCCCTGGTGAACAGCACCACCTGCTGCACGGAGGCGGGAACCGCGACGGAGCCGCGGCCGCTCTTCCCAACCCTGACAACAAAGAGAGGGGGCTGAGTCCACATTCCCCTCAGCTGTCGCACAACGTTCACAACGACCCGGTCCCTTCTGGTCCTCGTTCCTTACAAGGAGACGGACAGAGAGACATTTTGCGTGGGGAAATGGCAAGAATCTTCCGAGGTTCTCCGGTCCACGTGTTCCATGCTCAACACACACATTTAGAATTTATCGATCGACGACGTGGTTAAAGTGTGCTTTTTGGGTCCAGATATCACCGTCTTGATATCTTGAATATCTTTTTGGAATTAATGCGTCCTATTCCACCCGAAACGTTCTACAACACAGGCCTGGGGCAAACATTCGTGTTAAATTAGCCTGAATTCTATCCTGTCGAATAAGCAAGTTGACGAGCCGCAGTAATGTTGTAATCGCTGAAATGTGGGACCGAGACGATACGCACCCAAGCACTTCCCGCGGAGCTTCATCCAGTCCAAAGAGCGCGTAAATACTGAAGCCGTCCATTCCGCTCAGCTTGAACGTATATTCAAATATATCCAAGCGTCCAAACAATGTGCACGTTTAAAATCTTTTTTCATGAAAGGAAAGGAAAAAAATGATGAAAGAACAAATCGTACAATCCGGCAAGCGCCACCATAAAAACACGAAGAGCGCGCCACGGCTTAAACGCTACGTAGGCGGTGACGAATCAAAAGGCGCGTTGATGGTAAGTCGGCTGACGAGCCAATGAAAGATTAATGGGCGGGAACGCGACGTCAAGCGGGTTGCCAGTTGCTAAGTAAGTATTTCGAAGTAATGTGCTTCTGTAGCTCGAATGTTTCTACTTGATGTATTCATGTATTTGTAACACTTAATTGCTGTGTTGTAAATAAACGTTAATAAATTGATTTTTAAAGAACGGACTTACAGTTACATTTAAAAGCGTATGTTTGATTTGGCAACCGCAATTCCCCATTTAGCCAATTGATGTCGCTAATGAAACGCTGGCAGTGGGAGTACGTTGCAACTCGTAAAATTGCGCACTTCTAAGCTAAAAGTAAGTTGCAGATTCTTAAGATTTATTAATTCCTTTATTAAATGCTAGCTCTGTTCTTTATGGAACGTAGAACGCTCGCGGTGGTTCCTTTCTTCAAATTCGTTAACCGTGGGGGTTTGAGGTATAAGATAATTCTCCCAAACTCTGGACTGCAGGCTTTCTAAGATATAATTAGGCAGCAACTCTAAAAATTCGAGCTGATTCATCAAGTTGGTCAGCCATGTGGCTGTCAGGAGTTATGTTGATAAAAAAAAAAAAGAAAAGTACATATGCTTTACGTTCATTAGCTTTTTACATTACATTTACAGCATTTATCAGACGCCCTTATCCAGAGCGACCTTCAATCAGTAGTTACAGGGACAGTCTCCCTGGAGCAATTTAGGGTTAAGTGTCTTGCTCAGGGACACAATGGTAGTAAGTGGGATTCGAACCCGGGTCTTCTGGTTCATAGGCGAGTGTGTTACCCACTAGGCTACTACCACACTAGCTTTGGGCCAGTGGTGGGCCAGTGGTTAATGAAGCGGCCCCGTAATCAGAAGGTTGCTGGTTCGAATTCCGATCCACTAGGGTGCCACTGCAAATCACAGTCCCCACACACTGCTCCCTGGGCGCCTGTCATGGCTGCCCACTGCTCACCAAGGGTGATGGGGTAAAACGCAGAGGACACATTTTGTTGTGTGCATCGGGTGCTGTGCTGTGTATCACAATGACAATAATTTTCACTTCACGTTAATATTCCCACTATTTATTGTAACAGCAGGCTCTATACTGCAAATTGTCCAAATAAAAGTGCCCAAAATGTCACCCTTCCCTTCCCAGATGGCGACCCATGAAGTCAGTGCCAAAGAGAAGAGCAGGAAGCGGCTGCCACGAATGGCAGCTTCCTTTGCAATCCGCGTCTCCTCAGATCATGAACCCAGTTGTGCAGGCCCTGCTGGTGCACCAACACCCCCTGCCTGTGACCCGAGGGACCATTTTAAGACTGCCGATCGTGACAGTTCAGGAACCTCTGACCTGCTGGACGTGGCGCCTGAGCAGACACGGGTGGAGGAGGAGACCCTCGAGTGCCCAGAATTCCCAGCATTGCAGGATTTGGAGGAAGAGTCAGATGATTGCTGCTTTGAGACCTACTCTCTGGAGAGCCTGGGCTGTCCGTCTGACAGAGGTGACAGCTCTCAGGATGGCATCTTTGAAACCAAGAGGGGACATGGGATGTGTTATTTACATGTATAAATGGTGTAATACAGGCTTAAAGTAACAATTATTAATCTATACTGACAGATATTTGATCATTATAGATTTGTCAATTTAGAGTTGTACAGTTTAGCAATCTAATACAAGTAATGGCTGTCGTTCAAATAATGCTTCAAATATCTGGATTGGGTATCAATAACACTGTGACGACCTATTTTTTTTTTTTAAATGTAGGAACATCTTTGTTTTCCTCATTTGATACACCAACATGTTCCACAGCAACTTGTAAGGTCTGCAGGGCCAATGTTTTAGGGGGGGCTGCTGCATTACTAAGTGTAAGATGACTAATTTAATAAAGCACCTCCAGAAGCCCAATAACACGTCAGCAAAACAAATACGTATAAGTATATATATTTGTTCAATTGATATATTTAATTGTAGTATATAAATCAGTAATCTGTCTCTGTAATCACTAATATCGGATCGGTAATCTGGATCAATATTCAAACATTCATCAATGTTCCTCTCTTCCTCAGTCTCTCATCATCTACTTTACCTGTTGTGATTTACTTGTGTTGAACCACTGAAAGCACTGTTGAGTGAAATAGCTTTTTAAAAGATTAGTTTTTACAGGGTCTAGTGATGTGTATGACTTTGAGTGACTTTTCATGTGTTTTTCAGATGTAGTTTTGAACTGGCACAGTCAGCGCATTGCAGCCCTGAGCACGGAACACTTTGACCGACTGACAAAAGACTGCCCGGAGTTCCTGGGCACGAAGAACTGCCTCGCTGTTTTCATACTGGAAAGAGGTGTGTGTTTCAGTCCAGGAGTGGGCCTTCTGAGAAGCAGAAATATGCTTATCCTAATACAGATAGATAGTCAGATAGATAGACACTTTATTCATCCCAGAGGAAATTCAGTGTCCTGCAGTTTAAGATTACAAATAGACAAGATTACATAGTACACACCATATAGACATGTAAACATGGAGGCTTGTAAATAATGGGAACTTGAGAGGTGTTGCTAGTGCTGCACTAGTACGGTATGCATGTGGTAGTGCAAGGTGCTGTGTGCAAAAAGCAAACTGTGTGGGTGTGAATTGTAACATTATCGCACCGCCCCTCCCCGTCCTTTTGTGGAATTGAAGAGTCTCATGGCATTGGGGAGGAACATCCAGTTGCACTGTAGGTCTCGACAATCTCTATGCATTCCCCTTTTATTATTACATGCTCAGGGTGTGACCTCCACCACCATCTCGATTGTTTTCTGAGTGTTTAAGCGCAATTTGTTTTAGTCACTCCATGACACAAAGTCCCGGATTAGCGTCCTGCGTTTGTCCTCCTGTCCCTATACACACCGAATTTCTGCACATGGCAGTGCTGCGAATGGTTGAATGGTCTGACACACAGACCTCCACTCCACAGGACTGGAGAGAGTACTGCTGATGACAGTGTCTGACCTGCAATTCCCCAGTCGCACCTCCAGTCCACTAGGTGCAGGTCTACTCTCATCTCTGTCAGTTTGTCCTTAAGTAGCATAGGCTGGATGTTATTAAAGGCATTGGAGAATCCATAATACATAGCAGGATAAGGGGTAAGGTTGGCTTTCCTTTTTTTGCGTGTGTGTGAGAGACTTTTTTCATCCAACAACAGCACCAGAAAGCTCTGACTAATTATACTAAAACACACACAATCATTGCAAGAGGATGTTTGTAGATGCACACATTGAAATGAATTCTCATTTAACTGATGTGCATATTGGGCATGTTTTTGCTGTGTGTGTGAGTGTATGTTGCAGGGGTGACTGACACTGGAGGCCAGCCGTGTGAACTGTATGAGGTGGTGGCGATGGGAACCGGCCAGAACTGCTGCAGCGGTTGGCTGCGTTTTAATGGCTCAGTGGTCCATGACTGCCACGCCACAGTCGTCGCTCGGCGCGCTCTCAAGCGGTGCGCATTAACTCTCTTTAACTCTTCATCCCTCCCGCCCCTCCCTCGACTCTGTGCATAATCATTTCAGCTGGGGCATTCTCTTTTGATTGAATTATGCATGTTGCACATTAGACAACAACAAACTTTGAGTAATGATGCATTTTTGGCATCAGCAGAGTGATCCATCTGTTTGCTGTGCAGCTGAGCCACTACATTCCTGTACGTGCCGTTAAAATGGGACTTCAAATGAAAGTGTCAGCCAGCTTTTACATGTAAATGTCTCATTCGTTATTTGCCTAGGTACCTGTACAAGCAGCTGCTGCTGACCTTCAGTTCCGACCTACAGCTGAAGCAGCGGTCTATATTTGAGAAGCCTACAGACCAACAGCATCTTCAGCTCAAACCTAAAATGTACCTGCATCTGTACACCAACTATACACCGGAGGGAGCTGCCCAGTCCATGCTGCTGTCAGTCTGTTTTTTTTTTTTGCTTCAGATGCCCTGCTATCCCTTTAGCTACCCATATAGTACTTTACAGCCAATATTTGATCGCCTATAATCAACAGGACGTCCCAGAGCAGCCAGCTGAAGCTTCAGTGCCACAGTAAAGGCTCACTGATCCCGGCAGCGCTCCTCTCCCCCAGCATTTGGGGAGCACGCATATGCTGCATGTCAGAGAGTGATAAACTTACCCGCTGGACTGTCACTGGAGTGCAGGGGGCAGTACTGAGCCACTTCATTCAGCCGCTCTACATTACCAGCTTTGTACTGGGTAAGCCTACAGGCTGCGCTTCTATTGCTAAATGCAGGTACTGCGTCACAGTTTGCTTGTAACTCAGTGAAGGAGTTCATGCCTGTGATTTATTCGCAATGTGATTAGGATAATACAAATTTTTGAAATACCAATTTCTTACTCTTTGCAGCAATATTATGTCTTACTGCTCAACTTTGGTCCTTTCTCAGGTGATCCCTGCCACTCCTCTGAGAAAGTCTCGGATATCATCAACAAGCGACTGGGAGTGAGTTGGCAGAAGGCCTTGAACCCTCCATACCGTGAAAGCACCGTGACCTTTCTGAGTGGGGGCCGCGTAGGTCCGCTGTTGCCCACAGAGGCATGTCAGGACCTCAGCGTCAACTGGTGCTTGGGCGACTCTTGCATTGAGGTTGTAGATAGCACTACTGGCTGCACCATTGAGAGGTGGGTTCAACAAAGAACACATTGCTAGTCTTTCACATAAATTCCTTTCCACCATTTAATGTGACTTATGGCAGTGGTGGCCTAGTGGGTAAGGAAGTGACCTTGTAACTGAAGGGTTGCGAGTTCAAATACCGAACCATCAAGGTGCCAGTGGGCTAGATGCACATTGTGTTGTGTGCACCATGTGCTGCTCTGTATCACAATGATAAAAATGTTCACTTTCAAAGTTTTTTTTGGTCTCCTGCAATCTCTCTCCTCCCAGGTCTCCATTTGTGAGTGGGCCAAGGTTCTACAGTCGACTCTGCAAAAGATCATTCTACGGTGCCTTCCAGAAGGTGGCAACCCTGGCAGACCAACATCTACTAAATTTCCCCACTTACCGTAGTGCCAAGGTGTGTGTGTGTGTGTGTGTGTGTGTGTATGTATATGTATATATATATTTTTTTTTCTTTATATGCATTTCTTTTACAATATGCTTTTTTTATGCAACAACCTTGATGTAGGGCTCAAATTCTTTAAAATTTAACTTCAGACAGCTGCTGCGCTGTATCAGAAGACCAAAACCCTGGTCAACCAACAGTTCCTTGCTAACAATGCTGGACCTTGGAGCCCCAAACACCTGGTTGACTGCTTCAAACTGTGAATCGGTCTACGAAGAACAGATACTGTAACTGGCAGCTTTGTTAATCAGCTATTGCAGGGGTTCCCAGTCTTGTTTCTTAGGGCCCCCCTTAAAAAAAGTTTTATCTCCAGTCATTGCTTAAGTTGGATCAGATGACAACTGTCTAATAATATGTGGGACAGGTTGAAAGCACATTGTGAGAACATTGTGTCAAGGAGGCCTATAGAAACAGGACTGGAAACCTCTGAACTAAAATAGAACAGTATGCATAATGTTAATTCATGTTAATTTTTTTTTTTAACTCTCAGTGTTGCAAGTTTATGTTCACATTATCATTTAAAACTAATTGTTCAGAGAAGTTTAAAATGAGAAGAATTTCAGAGAAAAAATATTAATGTAAATTTTGGAGTTCATATTATTACAAATAAAACATTGTTACATTGCTGAAGTATTTGATTGGACTGCTTTTTGACTTGTGTATGACAGCAACCCCATGAGCCAAGGAAGGGAAGGAAAACAACAAAGAAACATTTTATTGCTGTTCTGAAATGGAACATGTAAAAATGTATAAAAAGCATCTTGGTGTTCATTAGTTTGTCTAACCGTAACAATGAGAGTGAACATTAAAGAGAAAACATGATGCAATGTCATCTTTGGAGAGGGATGGAAAGATATTTTTAATCCCCTAAACAATGCAGGTAGTATAATACCAACAACAGGCAAGAGTACACACACACACACACACACACACACACAAATAAGGCAGAAAAGGGTGTCTTGAGTTTACGGCACTTTTGGCAGAAACCATCAGTAGTCTTACATATGAAACATTTAGTTTTTTTCTCTTTTCTGGGTATTTTAACAAAATTGGATGACTATTCCAACATCAAATCTATACAATATCTTGTTTTTTTGTTTTAATAAATAAATGATTTTCCAGCTAAAGGAGGAGTACTGCTTCGTAGGACCATGGTATGATCAATAATTAGGTGAACATTTTATGTACAGCTTTAAATATAAAATATATATATTTTTTGTAAAAGCTACTAGAGTGCAGTTATAATGACCAGACGGAAGACTGCACCGATACTTAGTACGCATCTAACTAGATGTTCCAATGAACTGGTCTGTCATAATTATACCGGCGTCACAATGTAAAAATCTTTATTCAAACACATCTAGCATTTAGCAAAATAGCAACTGTGTGAAAGTGAGTAAGATAGGCACGTTTGATTTAAGCGTAAACTCTCATTTGTCACTTGGCAGTTTCAGAGGTGGCACTGTTTTAGCTTTAATGCCCTCATTAAAACAGCATTACACACAAATAGATAAACAATGTTCTTAGAAAACAACAAAAAGGAACATACACTGACCTTAAAGCCACAATTTCCACAATCTCTCCATGTCTTTAAGAGCTATAAACATGACTGTAACTCAATTTCAGCAACAGATGGCATTCCGAATATTAACTGTATTCAAGCTGACTGGCCCTTTCATAATTGAATTATGGATATATAGTGTGGAATCAGTCGGTGACCATTTTGGCTGAAAGGAAATGCTTAAATACAAAGAGAGTATATATATCCTCTTATTATTTACTCTGATATTTACCACTGAAAGTTGTGTGTGCTTCACCTATGCTGTAAACACTCTCAGTCTACCTTCTCAAATGCGGCTTGATTAAAATCAGCTCAGGTCAGTCAGGAGATGGGCTTGGCATTAAGGTACAGTGATGGTGCCAGCTTTTCCCTCTGCCAAGCCCAGATTGGTAACCATGACAACAGGCCTTGGCTTGGCATTGCCAGCAGGGGTGATATGGAGAGATGTTTGTCACAGCCTGTCTGGCATTAACCCCTTCACGCAATGTAATGATATATGAATCTGAATGAAAATTTCTAGGAAAATATTGTGCTTTATAGAGGGATGGAGCAGTGCTTGAGAGAACGTGGATGGACGGGGCTAACGTTTAGTGGAAGTGGTCACTTGGTTTGACCAGGACGATGAAAGAAGGGTTCTGTCTCAGAGGGACTTGCCCCAACATCCTCTCCCCCACTCCGGAATTCTGAGTTCCCCTGTCTCCGCTGGAATATCAGCAGGATTCCGATGATGATCCAACAGAAGAAATTCACCCACACTGATGTCTGAAAAAACATGCATAAGACGTTCATCACTATATGGCTTCTTCTTAAAACACATAACGTACTGCTACTATTAGACTGATCTTCTGACCCTTTCATATTTGTATCCATACTTTTCCCACCAATTAATGGTTTAAATGGTTCTCTCAAAAGCTTGAAAAAGTGAATCCTGCTCTGAGTTTTACTGGCGAGCAATAGGACAAGCCTGCTTCCAGTAAAGGAGGTTCCACTTCTGACTAAACCTGCCGTTTCTGTCACTTACACCAAGTCACATTCATATCCAGTCCTGGATTGTTTCAGCAGTAAGTCTGACTATTATTCATTCTTACGAGTAAAACCAATGAGGCAGAAATGCATAGTTAGGACTTAATTTAATTCTACATGTTAGTAGTGTAACTTTTATCATATATGTTTTTTAAAATGTGAACTTTTATCAGGCAATGCCTGGTAATGCCTTTAAAAAGAATTAGGTAACATAAGAATGGAGACAGCTTCTGCTGTAAATACATGTAATCTGCGAAATAAACATTAATTGATGAATGTAAAGAAAAAAATGGGATGAGAGGATTGGGAGGGGGAGGAAGGAAAGAGGAGAAAGAAAAACAGAGGCGATGACAGATTTGCACAAAGCAAAAAATGAAGAATTGAGGCAATTAAAGCAAAACACAGCAGAAGAAAGTGAGAGAAGTCCTGATGAAACTCCACAGACCTGAGCACTTTGCAGACGGGTGTAGAATTCAGAGCCATCATAGGAACTGGCCCATTTCTTAGTCTCAGCATCGCTGCACCTAAAAATATGCAAATACTTTTATTCACCAATCAAATATTTATGCTAAAATCACAAGTACTGGTCAAGTACTAAAAAATACAAGTGATTAGACAAAACCTGCTTTTATTTTTGCATGTCAAAGGTCAGTTATAGTGACCATTGTACAACTGTATGGTGACCCTGTACCACATGTTCCTGCAGAGTTGAAAAAAACAATGACATACATAGCTTGTTTCTAACGGGAAACAGAATGCACATGAACAAAACCAACAACATTAAATATTCAACATGTATTATATTGATTTTTTTGGTATATGAAATATACCCTAAACATTCTACTCCTCTCATTTAAGCGTTATGGGGAGGAATTCCTCAGTTCAGAAAAACAACGGTCATCACCTGGTTAGGTTGGTCACTTTCTGCTGTAAGGACTCACACAGCTTGTCCAGGCCAATTTTCAGGATGCAACCCGTTATGAGCAGGAAGAACAGGAAGACTCCACAAACGCAGAGGGTCACGTTCATCCACAATCGTTCTCTGACAGCACAATCGGGGTAAAAGGGTCACACCACACACACTGCTGCATCACCAACGAACTGGCCTTGAATGCACTCGTATTTGCAGACGTACTGCAGTAACATCTCACCTCTGCACTTCGCCCTCCATACATATCGTGTAGATCCAGTAGAGGCTGAGGGAAAAACAGAAGATTGCCACACACACGGAAATGGCAGACACAAAGTAACAGAGGGAAAGGGGGCTGTAGGAGCCCACGTTGATGATCTGGGCTGATCCATTGTATTCCACGCTTCCATAAAGCACACACTTCCCATTCAAGGCACCCTGCAGCAAGAGAGAGAGAGAGAGAGTGAGGGCGGAGAATGCAACATATTTGATGAAGGGTGGCAGATAGTTGCACCACCACGTTTCCTCTCATCTGACTCCAATTCCGCAGGCACGTCGGGTCACGTGACTGAGGAAGACGCTTCACTTCCACATTTCATTTCCCTATCGGCTACTTAATTCATCGATATGAAATGCTGTTCCCGGGGTGTTAGGGACTCGTGTCGCATACAGCATGATTCAGAGCACAGAAAACAGTAAGACAAAAAAAAAAAAAATCACGGGCGTTTTAATCTGGTTTATTTCACTGGAACGTGACGACCGCGCATTCTTACATCCCATTTAATGGAATACGAGTAAATTAGCCGTAAAAAATAAAAACTTTCGTTGTCCCCGCGTTTGGTAAGTTCAGCAAGTTTCCATTTTGATCTAGAGCAGTCACGCGCAGGACAGAAAGTTCAGACAAGGCGACGAAAGGCGGCAGCGATCCACCGACAACATCAACAGGCGAACCGCAGGCCGGGCCGGTGAAACGGGTCGCTGTACCTGAGTGATGGTCACCGACGCCGCGGTGATGATGCCGCAGACGAAGCAGCTGGCGTACAGCGCGAGCTCCAGCAGCAGCGACCACGGAAGCGCCATCGCGGCGGGTCGCGGGTCACGTGTGCGCGCGCGCGCGCCCGCGCCCGTCAGGCGTCTGATACGCGGCAGTCGCGTCGATCCTGCTTTCGTTAGGGAGATTCGTCCAGAGGTTATTGTTACGGTGGCTTAATACATAGGAGTAGCTTCCGCGGGAATTAAAGTGCAAATGGATCAAAAGTGAAAGTACCACGAAGTAAAAGTTATTTTGGTTAAAGAACTCTTGTAAGGTGTTAGGTCAGGAGGGCCTGGACGTACAGTACACACCTTCTCATTCAATGTGTTTTCTTTATTTTCATGACCATTTACATTGGTAGATTCTCACTGAAGGCAACAAAACTATGAATGAACACTTCAGAACACATGTACTTATCAAAAAGTGGAGACCTGGCCTCCACAGTCACTGGACCTGAACCCAATCGAGATGGTTTGGGGTGAGCTGGGTGAAGGCAAAGACGCCAACAAGTGCTAAACACCTCTGGGAACTTCAAGACTGTTGGAGAAGCATTTCAGGTCACGACCTCTTGAAGCTCATCTAGAGAATGCCAAGAGTGTGCAAAGCAGTAATCAGAGCGAAGGGTGGCTATTTTGAAGAAACTAGAATATAAAACATGTTTTCAGTTATTTCACCTTTCACATAACTCCACATGTGTTCATTCATAGTGTTGATACCTTCAGTGAGAATCTACCAATGTAAATGGTCATGAAAATAAAGAAAACACATTGAATGAGAAGGTGTGTCCAAACCTTTGGCCTCTACTGTATTTACTTCGATATTTTACATGGACAGCAGAGAAGAACCTAAACCTAGGTTAAATATTACACACATAACATCAAGCTTTCATTAGATCTACATCATTATGTGCACTATGACAAATAGTCCTGCACGTGAACATTTCCCATGCCACCATCACACTGTCAAATGTACCAATGGTCCACTGTTAATATTATAAAATGCAATGAATGTTCATATAGCTCATTTTTAATTCCCAAATCACAAAATTGCTTTCAGAAGGATTAAATATATTCCTAGTCTCTACATAGCATTTGGATAGTTTGATTGTTCTGTTGTTTGTGATACATCCTATACCTGATGCCCGCTGTCTCTGTCTGCATGTTGGATCACCAAACAGTATTTCTACCTTTTTCTGTCTGGTGGCAGAAGAAACCACAATCATATATCCAGCTGTCTCAGAACATCCATGACAATAAAAAAAACCTTTCAACCTGCAGAGCTCATTGTTCTCAAAAATAAAAAATCTCCATCAAGTATGAACGTTTGTCAAAGTGTCAGCAGAGTACAAATCAAAACATCACATTTTTCATTTTCATCAACTTACTGGGAGACCAAATTGGAAATTGAACTGGTACTAATTTATCTGGGCTCAAGTGTGTATTTTGTCTCAGGTATTTGGTTTATGTTGTTATGAGCAGCAGGGAGTAGAGAGTGAGGACTGAGAAGGAGGCATCTACTGACAACTGGTCTTTTAAAAAGAGATTTGTTTATTGGTTTTTACACAGGAAATAAAGATCAATAAACAGCATACTATAAAAAATTTAAAAAACAGAATACCCCACCCAGTCACTAAAAAAAAAGAATTCTGTGAGATGATGTCAACAGGTAGAACTGTTCGAACATCATCACTTCACACTGCCTCTTATTCAGCATGGTTGATTCAGAGAGAGTGGGAGGGAGGATCGCGATTCTTCCAGGGAAGTAGAATTAAACCTCTCCCAACGTCATAAAATCATGCAAGGCCACAGAATTGGGACAATGTCTTGCAGACTAGACACCAGAGAGTCCTCCAATGGGGTCAGGGGTTAAGTAAGTAAGTGCGGTGAATTGCAGAGCATAGTTTCTTCCTTTTACTTCCCTACTAATGTCACTAAATATCTTTTTGACATCAAATCAATACCATTTTAATTGGTGACAGTGTGATCTAAACTACTGAAATATAATGATTTCTGTGCTTTGCTTTTCATATCAAACTTGCAGCTGAGCAGCTGCACACTAGTAAAATAAAATAGAGCTGTGAGATATTTTTAAGAAAGATGTGACTCAGGGTATATGCCCTATTAACCACAGAGATGATAACATCACATTGTAAAAAATTAGCTCAGTGAAAATTACACTGCAAAATGAATCAAAGGAAACAGACCCAAATCCTGCCAAGGTGCCACTGAGCAAAGTACTGTCCCCACACACTGCTTCCCGGGTGCCTGTCATGGCTGCCCACTGTTCACTAAGGTGATGGGTTAAATGCTGAGGACACTATCAGTTGTGGGTAACAAATAAGTGTTTCACAGTGACAATCCTTTCATGTCGAGAGTTGACAAGGGGTCTTGAGCTTTCACTATTTCCACATTGCTTAACAATGGCAATGATTCCAAGCAAAATCCAAACAATTAGAGTAGCCCATATTGATGTCTGTGGAGAAAATACAAAAACATTTATCATTTACAGACACATTCACTGTACTTTTACAAAATACATAAAAAATACAAATTTTTCCTCGCAAACCAGATGGCAAAAAAAATTGGCTAACAGTGTCTGTCACTGAGAATTGTTAAGCGAGAACAGTAAGAGGCCGAGGGAAAGAGTTTTTATAAGTTGCACAGACCTCAGCAACATTCAGACAGTTGTAGAATTTATCGCCTTTGAAGGGACTGGTCCATTTCCTCGTCTGGGCATTGTAACAACTGAAAATGCAAACACATACGCACACATTTATTGACCAGAACTTGTAATAAAAAGTGTAAAATATACTTTAGCATGTATTAACAGTGCCAATGAAGGCCAAGAAAGATATTACTTTCCATATCTTACACATCAATAATTTGAAATCATTGTCAGGACAGGGTCATTTAGAAATGAATGAATGTAAAACTGACCTTCTTCAGTCTAGTTGAGTAACTGTTGCACTGGAAAATCATTATTTTAAAACATTTTCCATTTTGTAATAGTTTCTAAATGACATTTGAATGGTAGTGCGTCTCAAAGTTTTGACTTTTTGTTAGGGCTGTCAAAATGATCTGACTGAGCTATGCCAAGGATGTAAAATTAGTCCTAGCCAGAGACAATCCCAGCATGAAGATGTTAGGGAGAGCAAAGGAATTGTAAGGCTGATTTTGTGTATTTTGTGTGAGAATTTACATTATTTTCAAGTGCAGAGACTCAGGAAATCAGGCATGACCACATGAAATATGTAAAATATTGAAATAATTTAGTAATTTAATAATTTAACTACTGAAAATCTCAAATATATCAAAAACACGATTAATTGATTGCAAAATGTATTAATTTGTTACAGTTTTTAATTGTTCGACTTCACACACCTGGTCAGGTTGATCACTTTGTCCTTTAAGGACCCACATAGACTTTCAGTCCCATATTTCATGATGCACCCCGTTATGAGCAGGAAAAATAGCAGGACTCCACAAATTCCAAGGGTCACTTTTGGGCACTCTCTGAGAGCACATGTACACAAACAGACACTAGTCAACAATTTCATATGAACTGACCTTGAATATGCCTCAAAACATAAATTCCTTCCATAATAAACACACATCTTTGCTGTAACATTATTGAGAGAACAACAAATATTCAACATATATTAAACAGGACCCCTCCACACCTATAGCTAAAGAAGACCAAAGACAGGAGCGTCACGATCACAGAAATGGCGATCACAAATCTGCAGTGGGAGAGGGGGCTGGATGATATCAGACTGATAGCCTGGGTTGAGGCATTATAATCCACAGTACCATAGAGTGCACAGTTCCAGTCCAGATCACTCTGCAACATAGAGAGGGTAAGAAGGAGGGTAGACAAAAATAAAAGCATATAATAAGCTGGTTGCATTAGTGTTCACACCCTTGTCCTTTATTGATTAATGACACCATTCAGTCTTGGTGGGTATGAGATAATCAGCATTTTTTTGGAATTGTGGCTAAAAAGTTCAAACTTCGTCTCACAGACAATAACTTTTTGACTTCATCAACACCATTCACCAACCACCCAAATTTTCACAGACAGGAAGTTGTAAAAAGCATGGGAAAACCTTGATTATCTGACTCCACAAAAGTGAAGTGATTGTCATTGTGATACACTACAGGACAGCACACGGTGCCACACAACGAACTTGGCGGTTTGGGGATTCGAACAGGCAACCTTCCGATTACGGGTCCGCTTCCTTTTCCGCTAGGCCATCACTGCCCCATTAATCATTAGCAATGTACTAATGTTCCCTGTACATACATAAACATTAGCAATGTACTAATGTTCCCTGTACATACATAAACATTAGCAATGTACTAATGTTCCCTGTACATACATAAACATTAGCAATGTACTAATGTTCCCTGTACATAAAGAGGCATGGCAGATTGAACAGTTTCTAATTTATGAACACAGGTAGAGTACTATTCTACTAACATGTAAACATTGTATGTACAGAAAAACCCAAATTAAAAGAAAAGTGAAATAGATCGAGTAAGAGAGTAAGAGAGTAAGAGAGTAAGAGAGAGAAAGCAGGCAGCCAAGGGGACAAACAAGGGGGGGGGGGAGAGAAAGGCCCAGAAATGGGGGACATCCCAGCATCTCAGTGCCCAATGGTGAAGGCAAAGAAGACACAGTAGCCTTCAAGGGAAACTCTTTTATATTCAACATTTGACTCCCAAAAAGGTCACCACAGACCAATCAGATTGTCCTGTGTAGTTTCTGCCTTGTCCAAGTGCTCATCCACCCCCAACAAGGCTTTCCTGTCATAACACCTGAGGCTATTTGCTGGCCTCTTGGCACCCTGCTGAAATCTTGATGAAGGAAATCTTGTACTCAGAAGGTTGCCGGTTTGAATCTTTACACCTAACGCCATTTCTAGATACTACTGGACCATAGACAGGCTAGGGGAACTCATATTAAAGTCAAATTAAATTTTCATGATAGGGGACCTTTAAGGTTGTGTAGTATATATATGATAGATTTTGCAGCTGTCATCATAAATGTTCTATCACAATGCAACTGACTCTATATCATTCATAATAGCGACAACTCAGAGCAAGTAATCATGTGAGTAAGATGCAAACTGGTTGTTTTTGTTGTCTCATACAGAGACATCAAGAATCAAGAACTACAGAAGGAGATCACTGAAAAAAGTCCAAAACTTCGAACAAACAACAACCTAATAACAGATCAAAATAAAGCACTCACTTCTCATCCAAAACTGAGTACACAGACAACTTCACCACCATGAATTTCTACTTTAGTAAATTAATTTACACATTAATTTACTTTATTTAGCAAAATACACATGATTTACTTTGAGGGGCAGAGGTGGCCTAGCAGGTATAAGTAAGTGGTCCCGTAATCAAAAAGTTACGGGTTCAAATCCCAAACTGTCAACCTTGAGCAAGGTACCGTCCCCACACACTGTACCCTGGGCGGCTTTCATGGCTGCCCACTGCACCCTCAGGGCATGGGTCAAAAGCAGACACCGCATTTCACTGTGTGCTGGGCTGTGGTGTATTGTGACAATTAATCGCTTAAGATGAGGGTTATTAAAAAATAAAAAAAAACAAAAAAAACATTTTACAGACTACTGTTTAAAGTCCAGGTATGTTTAATTTTCACAAAAAAGTGCTTGCAATATTATGTTTCATATGTACTTAATTTAAATAATTCAAATGTATTTAACCAAAATAATATTAAGAAATGTCTATCTCAGTCATATTAAATTAAAATTCCTATTAGAATTAGAATTCCTATCTTAGGAAGTAGACACAGTCTGGCAGTATAAACATGTCCGAACAATTTCGGAATCGGATCGAGATTTTGAGAAAGAAAACCACCCTTGTCGGTCTACCTGAAAGATGGCCGTGGACGCTGCCGTGACGATTCCACACACAAAACAGCAGGCGTGCAGTGCGAGCTCCAGCATGGATGGACACCCGGGCGCCATCGTGGAGGGAGAGTAAACACTTTCACATTCAGTAGAGGAGAATCAGGGAGGATCAGGATCGAAACTCAGAGACGCCCCCCCCGGGACACGCCCCACCCTATTGTGCGCATGTTCGGTTTGCATCTCTTTTGTTTTTTGTCTGCGATTTCGCACAACCCAGAAAATATGACAATAATATGACAAGACAGAAAATATGACATAATGAGCTTGGATTGACAATATACCGTATACCATACCATATTTATTTATAAAGCACTTTAACACAACAAAGGAGCTGCCCAAAGTGCTGTACTTTAAAATAAAAAATAAGTTCAATTACCAGGAATAAAACAGACAAAAAATGCATTAAAAATTAAGAACACAAAATAAACAGAATTAATCTGAATTACACAAGGGGTTGAATAAAACAGAGAATATTTAAGACAACATATTAAAAGAGTTAAGAAAGTACTGCATAAGAATATGAATGAAATGTGCTTTATCGTTTATTATTAAATAATTTTATCATTTAAATTGTGCTAGGGCAGTGGTGGCCTACCGGTTAAACCAAGGTGCCACTGAGCAAGGCACCATCCACACACACTGCTCCCCGGGCAACTGCCCACTTATATGGGTTTGATATAATTTAGAGTACACAGCAACACTCAAGTTAGTTCCTTATTCAAATTGCCTGTTCCACCTTAAATACTGCTCAGCAGGCTATTTATTTAACATATTCATCATAAATCTATGCGCACATGAGCAAAGTTTCTAATAATTCCGAATTTTGAGTGATCATCACCATATACAGATTTAAAATGTTCTTTATTTCTGAAACAGATTTCCTGTTCATGCATCTGACATTTCTATCATGCAGTGAGGACATCAGAGCATTTCACTTTTCTCCATGTATATTTACATTTTCCTTATGTTTTTGAACAAACTACCACTTTCGTGTTATTGGTCAAAATATGCACTGTATGTGTGTGTGTGTGTGTGTGTGTAGTTAGTAAACATTTGCTTGTATAAATTTAGAAGCAATGCCAGGAGTCACAAGTATATGTGCACATACTGTATTTCTGTATTTCATTCACAAGTAAAAAGGAACAACAGATTTGACATAAGTAAAACTTATTTTAATTCATTCTTTAAACCAATGGTCCAGTGTATAGTTCTAATTGTTTTGGTTTTATCAGTTAAAAATTGTGGGAATTTACAAATACTTTTACTTTTTTTTTTAGTTTACATAAGATTTTCTGCACTAATCATGAGGGTGGTAGTAGCCTAGTGGGTAACACACTCGCTTATGAACCAGAAGACCCAGGTTGAAATCCCGCTTACTACCATTGTGTCCCTGAGCAAGACACTTAACCCTGAGTTGCTCCAGGGGGGACTGTCCCTGTAACTACTGATTGTAAGTTGCTCTGGATAAGGGCGTCTGATAAATGCTGTAAATGTAAATTTACTCTACTTTGAATGCCATATAAAATATGTCTTCAAGAACTGAAGAAAAGATGGATGCATTAATCGTTGTGAGGTTTTGCACATGAAGAGGTATAAAAAGGCCTTAAAATTATAGTCTGTAACCGCTGCAATGGCAACTTCCCCAGTAGGAGCAGCAAAATAAGACATATGCAATCTTGCAGACCACAGCCTTTTAAAAAGTTTCATTTTTATTACACTTAACATTTTTACAGCAAGAAAAAACGTCTTTAATATAAAACATCAAATGCATGGAAAATTGAATATGCTGTATTTTCATGTCAAGTTTCAAGATGTGTTTTGCATTTTTAAGACATATCACAGATTACATGTAAATAAGGTGAAAAGGTGAAAGATTCTTTGTGTGTCACTACAGGAGAGCCCTTTATGTAGTTTTACACAATTTCACATGGAGTTAAAAAGCTCAACATGGCACAAAATACAAGAGCATTTCTTTACAGATATGTAGCATGGTTCTAATCAGAATTTTCCATTTGGCCATAAACTTTAAAATCTCCTTATTTGTACTTAAATATACTTCATTAGAACCCTAAACATGTTCTTCTATAGGGACAGAAGAACCGTTTCTCAAAAGGAGTGTGTATGTAGCATGCCTACATGTCTCGGGCTGACCGATGAGTGTCCATGGGACAGCCAGGCAGGCGGAAGATGTCTGGAATTGGGCTATCCAGTTTACAGATGATCTTATAGATGGACTTCTTCCAGCAGGGGTCAGTATCGCGTCCACTCTGAATAGCGGTGAAGAACTCTCTCAACGCAAGTTCAGACACTGCCACAAACCTGTCGGGGACCTGTGGATGAAAACATCCGAAATGTTATGCGAGTCCATATCACGCCCATATTGCCTGATAGTGAAGAACATGCCTGGTAATCGTTACTCTTGTTGTAGTGCATGTTCAGGATGCGGTAGAGCTCAGAGTCACGGCACAGTCGGAGAGATCCCTCTCTGGCCGTGGTCACTCCATCTCTGGCCGCCTGCCGTGCAAAGCGCTCCATTTGGATGTAGAAGAACTCCCTGAAATTACTGAACCATTTGATGAGCTGGGAGGTCACACAGCGGTTGAACTGTTACCAGGAGGGGAAAAAAAGTGTAGATGTGATTTGCATTAAATAATCCATAATTTAATCCATAAATGATAAATGCTTGGTAGAAGAAGTTACTTTGACATCAGGAAAATAGGTTTTGAGTGTGTTGGAGCTGGGGTATCTGGTGTAGAAGAACATCAGCTTTGCTTTCTTTAAGTGACATGGGGACAGCCCTTCCTGAGACTGATACCAGTTAAGGACCATTTTTTTGACAGAGGCTTTTTATTCAGTTCAAACTAACATGTATTCATTCTAAAAATATAAAATATCGACAGTCAGTAGTGATCATTCAGTCTCTACAATTATACCTTAAAACAATGGTCCCCAACCTGGGGGGGCGCAGAACTGTATCTGCGCTGAGGTTCTCAAAATTATAATTACACCCAAAAGGAAAATTAAACTCGGTCTAATCCTGTATGCTATATTAAGTAGATCTGTACATCTAGGGCTGGGCTGGGTCGGGTTCGTACTCAGTTTCCATATAGTACCTATCCTTTACGTATGGATTGCTGTTTATTTATTTACCGCAAATAAAAAAAATTAACTTAAAATGTTATTATTTTAATGTGTGTATGCTTGGGGGAATTGGGGTTGAGGGGTCCTGGCTGGTCTTGGATACATGCAGGGGGGATTTCAGGGAAAAAAACGTTGGGAAGCACTGCCTTAAACATGCAGGAACAGAAAACTGGCCAACGTGACAACATTACAAAATGTATTTGAGTGCTGGTAGATGATCTGAACAGTACTCTTTATTACATATTATGAGGCAAACTTCGGATTTTGACCGATGGGCAGGAGAATCGGACCCTGGTTCAGCACTGCTGATTGTGCAAACATGAGCCCTGGCCTCAGAGTTATTTGGCAAGCAGCTTTCTCTACTCTATAATCATAATCATCTCACTGTGCATCAGTCGATTTCTCTCCCCATCAGCTCCTCAACCCACACACAACGAAAGGATACTGAAGCGGTGTTCAAATACAGAGATGATTCCCCACCATCCATCAGCCCCATTCCTCCTCCTCTCATTCCTCCATCTCTCCCTCTGTCAGAAGATGGGAAGGAGGAATCCAACTGGCCCAGAATGGGAAGGGGCGTGAAGGTGGGAGCATGCGATCGGAAGTCCAGGAACGCTTCAGAGGAGAGGCAGTCCTTGTGCAGGGGGAAGCTGGAGATTGAGCGGGCGAAAAGGTGCTGCATGGTGTAGTGGAGCAGTGGAAGGGGGACGGGTGGAGGTCCGGAGGGGAAGGAGGGCACCGCTGGCTCTTTGGCTCTGGGTGGTAGAAGAGCTGGGAGCGCTGACTGGGGGAGAGGGGGCAGAGTAGGGCTGGACTGGGAGAGGTTAGGTCCTGGCTGGATGTTGGAAGATAGGCTGGAGCTTGTACTGGAGTTCGGGTTCCTCTTCTCCACTTGTCTTTTGGAGGTGAGTGGCGACGTCTCAGTCCACTCCAGAGAGCGAGGCATTGGTCTGATTCTCTGCTTGTTCTGTTCCATGCTGGAATCTGGGTTGAGGCCTCCATTCTGCTTTGCAGGTATGAGTGTCACCACCGGAGGGGGGAATGGAGGGCTTTCACTCTCGACATAGAGACGGAGCACCCGGTCAATGACACGCGCCATTGCACTTCCAAGCTCGCGCTTCAAGGCTTGAGCAAACTTCTGACTGCCAGATGGACCCTCCCACCCACCCCTGACCAGGCCACAGCCCACCCACATGCTACTTCTACCCAGGTCCAGGTCCAAATCAATGTCAAGACCCAAGGTGTCCTCTGGAAAATCATTCCCAGCGTTGCCATCTGAGCTCTTCCCATTGATATTTTGGAAATCAGAACCCATTTCCTCTTCTTCTGTGGTCAATATGTCCAAAACCTCTGCTGTGGCAGCTTCTCCATTGTGTCTACCCTCCTTCCTACTGTCTCTCTTTTCCTCTGTCTGGGCCTGTTGTTTACTATATACTCGCCACACCTTTTTTTGAAGTTCCAGAAGCTTCTCTCTAGTTTCCTGGAGCTGAATCTTCAGCTCCTGTCTTTGTCGTTTCCTTCCCTCACGGCTTTCATCCCTCTGTCCTTCTCTGCACCTCTTTCTCCATCCCTGCCCTCCTCGTTTACAGTCCTCCTTTGACTCCTTTGGTGGTGTCCTCCCTCTCTCTTCCACTTCCTCTTCTGCTTCTCCAGCTATCCCAGCTGTGTTCTTCATCCTCAGTCTCTTCACAATGTCTTGGTTCCAAATTTCCAGCTCAGTGTTGCCTCCTCTCCTTGTCCCCGTCGTGGAGAGGCTGGACAGTGGTGTTTCCGCTGCTGCTCCTGCTCTTCTTCCCAGTAGTTCTTCCCTCTCCGGCACCTCCTCCTCATCATCCTCCTCCCCCTCCATCATCCCTCCTACATGCTCGTGTCCAAACGACGAACCCTGGAAGATGCCCTGGCGCTGGCGGAAGTTACCCCACCTTTGAGATGCACTGGAAGGATGCAGTAGCGGTGAGATGAAGGAATAGGGCTGTGGGCTGCTTCCTGGGTAACGGGGACCCATGGGTGCAGCTCCAGGGGGGCTGCGGTACAGACCAAAGGGACACATGGGGGACGGCTGCTGGCAGAACAGGTCGGAAGGGGAATCCATTGTCCCTTCTCTTCCCAAATTCAGTCTCTGAAGGGAAATATGAATTTAGCAATGGGATAAGCGTTGTGTTGTTTGGACAGGGCAGTAATGACACAAATCTCTGTCCTGACCTCTCCACAACATATCATTATGACTATCACCTCATAATATACCCTTTCCCACCCCTCCAATGCATTCACTCTCTCACCATCTTTTCCTGTTATCACACCATGAACAGCTGTATATGCTGTTTATTCAGATGGTTTACTTTATCGCCTCATCCCTTGTCACACACACACACACACACACAAACACACACTCACTCACTCACTCAGTCGCTCAGATAGATAAATATTTTAATGACATTGCAACAGTCCAGAGTAAATCACAAGTGTACATATGTTTCAGTACATGTTTGCTTAATGGTATGGGACCAGTTTGGACACATCTAATCATAATACATTCAAATGTTTC